>NC_083413.1:93096399-93111937 GCF_020745735.1 Hemiscyllium ocellatum | reverse complement strand
GGGTGGAGAAGGAGAGAGGGAGGGGGACATGAGAGAGAATGCGAGGGCGGGCGAGAGAGAGGGGGAGGGCGACGAGAGAGAGGGGGACGGGGACGTGAGAGAGAGAGAGGAGGGGGACAAGAGAGAGAGAGAGGGAGGTTGATGAGAGAGAGGGAGGGGAATGAAAGAGAGAGGGAGGGGGAAGAGAGAGAGATGGAGGTGGACGAGAGAGAGGGAGTGGGCAAGAGAGAGTGGGACAAGAGAGAAAGGGGTGTGAGAGAGAGAATGGGAGGGCGGGTGAGAGATAGAGAGGGAGGTGGACGAGAGAGAGGGAGAGGGAGAGGGACGAGAGAGAGGAACGGGGCGAGAGAGAGAGGGGTGGGAGAGAGAGAGGGAGAGGATGAGAGAGGGGGAGGGGGTGCGAGAGAGAGGGTGGGGTCAAGAGAGAGACAGGGAGGGGGCGAGCGTGAGAGAGAGGGCAGGGGCGAGAGAGAGATGGAGGGGACTAGAGAGAGATGGAGGGGTGCGAGAAATAGGGGGCGAGAGAGAGAGCGTGGGGAGCGAGAGAGAGAGGGAGGGGAAGAGAGAGAGAGTGGGCAAGTGAGAAAGGGGCGCCAGAGAGAGAGGGAGGAGGGGTGAGAGGGGGAGTGAGGGAGGTGGGCGAAAGAGAGAGAGAGTGAGGGGGCGAGAGAGAAAGGGCGAGGGAGCGAGAGAGAGAGGGAGACGGCGAGAGAGAGAGAGAGCGTGGCGAAAGAGAAGGGGAGGGGAGAGTGGGAGAGGGTGAGAGAGAGAGATAGGGAGGCGAGAGAGAGAGGGGTGCGAGAGAGAGAGAGGGAGGGTGCCGAGAGAGGGGGAGGCGGTGTGAGAGAGAGGGAGGGGGAGTCAAAAGTGGGAGTGGGCAAAAGAAAGAGGGAGGGGGAAGAGAGAGTGGGTGGTGGCGAGAGAGAGAGAGGGACGGGGTGAGAGAGGGGTGGCGAGAGACAGAGGGGAGTGAAAGAGAGAGGGAGGGGGATGAGAGAGAGGGGGATGGGGGCGAGAGAGAGGGGGCGCGAGAGAGAGGGGGCAATTGAGCGAGTGGAAGGGGAGAGAGAAGGTGTATTAGCGTGAGAGGGAGTGGGCAAGAGACAGGGAGGGAGGGAGATAGGGAGAGAGAGCGGGGGCGAGAGAGAGAGGGGGTAGGGAACGAGAGAGAGAGGATGGGGCGGTGAGGGAGTCTGAGAGAGTGGGAGGGGGTGATTGAGAGTGATGGACGTGGGTGAGAGAGACGGAGGGGTGGCGAGAGAGAGAGAGAGAGTGGGACGAGAGAGAGAATGGGAGGGCGGGCGAAAGAGAGAGAGGGAGGGGGACGAGAGAGAGGGAGACGGGGATGAGAGAAGGAGAGGGGAGAGAGTGAAAGACAGAGGGGGAGCCAGACAAGGGGGGGTGAAAGAGAGAGAGGGAGGGGATGAGAGAGAGAGGGAGGGGGTGTGAGAGAGAGGGAGGGAGGGCCAGTGAGAGAGGGAGGGGGCAGAGAGAGGTGGATGGGGGCGAGGGAGAGAGAGGGAGGGGGCGAGAAAGAGAGTGGGAGGAGGTGAGTGAGGGATGGGCGAGAGATAGTGAGACAGGGTGAGAGGGGGGGACGAGAGAGAGAGGGAGGGCGGGTGAGTGATAGAGAGGGAATAGTGCGAGAGGGAGAGGGAGGGGTATGAGAGAGAGAATGGGAGGGCGGGCAAGAGAGAGAGAGGGAGGGGTATGAGAGAGAGAGAGGGCGTGTGTGAGAGAGAGAGGGGGGAGGGCGTGAGAGAGAGATAGATGATGGTATCCGAGAAAGAGAGGGAGGTGGGCGAGAGAGAGAGGGAGGGTAGCGAGAGAGAAAAATAGGGGGAAGTGAGAGAGAAGGAGGGCACGAGAGAGAGGGAGGAGGCAAGAGAGAGAAAAGGATAGGGCGAGAGAGAGAGGGAGAGCGAGAGAGAGAGGAGGCGGACGAGAGGGGGGAGGGGACGAGAGGGGGGGCGAGAGAGAGAGAGGTGGCGGGAGAGAGAGGAAGGGGGCGAGAGGGGGTGCGAGAGAAAGAGTGTTTGAGAGAAAGAGAGGGAGGGGTAAGAAAGAGAGGGAGGGGGCGAGAGAGAGAGAGAGAGAGAGAGGGAGGCGTGAGAGAGAGAGGGTGGGGGGTGAGACAGAGAGGGAGGGGGCCGAGAGAAGAGGGAGGGGGCGGGTGAGATAGGTCGACGGGGGCGAGAGAGAGAGGGAGGGAGGAGAAAGAGAGAGAGAGGAGTTGAGAGAGAGAGAGGGAGGCGGTGAGAGAGAGAGAGAGAGAGAGGGAGGAGGGCGAGAGGTCGAGGGAGGGGTGAGAGAGAGACGGGGCGAGAGAGAGTGGGAGGGGGACATGAGAGGGAGATGAGCAAGAGAGAGAGAGGTAGGGGGTGAGAGAGAGTGGGAAGGGGCGAGAGAGAGAGGAAGAGAGCGAGAGAGATAGGGACCTTGGTGAGAGAGAGAGGGATGGGGGCGAGAGAGAGATGGAGGAGGTCGGCGAGAGAGCAAGGGAGGGGGCGTAAAGGGAGAGGGGGATGAGAGAGACAGAGGGAGGGGGCGAGAACGAGAGAGAGAAAGGAAGGGGGCAAGAGAGAGAGGGGTGGGGGGTGAGAGAGACAAGGTATTAGCGAGAGAGGGAGTGGGCAAGAGACAGAGGGAGGGAGGTAGGGAGAGAGAGGGAATGGGGAGAGAGGGAGGAGGGGAACGAGAGAGAGAGAGAAAGAGGATGGGGTGGTGAGAGAGGGTTGGGGGGCTGAGACAGTGAACGGGGGCAATTGAGAGAGAGGGAGGTGGGTGAGAGAGAGGGGGTGTGGCGAGAGAGAGTGGGAGGGGACGAAAGAGAGAATGGGAGGGCAGGCGTGAGAGAGAGATAGGGAGGGGGACACGAGAGAGGTGGACGGGGACGAGAGAGAGAGGGGGCGTGTGTGAGAGAGGGAGTGAGAGTTAGCGAGGGGGTGAGAGAGTGCGAGAGAGAGGGCGGGGAAAAGAGAGAGAGGGAGGTGGGTGGGCGAGAGAGAGGGAGGGGCAAGAAAGAGAGAGGGAGGGGGCGAGAGAGAGAGAGGGCGGTTGCAAGGGAGAGAGGGAAGGGGCGAGAGAGAGAGGTAGGGGTTCGAGAGAGAGGGCGCGAGAGAGAGAGGGAGGAGGGCGAGAGAGAGATTGGGGTGAGAGAGAGAAAGGGGAGCGAGAGACAGAGGGAGGGAGGAGGGGTGAGAGAGAGAGTGAGGCAGGGTGAGAGAGCGAGGGAGGGGTGCGAGAGAGAGGGCGCGAGAGAGAGGGAGGAGGGCGAGAGAGAGATTGCGGCGAGAGAGAGAAGGGGGAACGAAAGAGAGAGGGAGGTGGGTGAAAGAGAGAGAGGGAGGGGGCAAGAGAGAGGAAGGGAGGGGCGAGAGAGAGAGGGGTCGAATAGAGAGAAGGGAGGGTGAGAGAGAGGGAACGGGTGTGAAAGAGCCGGAGGGGGACGAGAGAAAGAGAAAGGGAAGGGGTTGAGAGAGAGGAAGTGGGGGCATGAGAGAGAGGTAGGGGTCGAGAGAGAGAATGGGAGCGTGGGCGAGAGAGAGAGAGAGGGAGGGGGATGAGAGAGAGGGTGGGGGTGAGAGAAGAGAGGGAGGGGTTGAGAGAAAGAGAGTGAGGGGGAGAAAGAGAGAGAGGGCACGAGACAAGGGGGGTGAAAGAGAGAGAAGAAGGGGGATGAGAGAGAGAGAGAGAGCGGGATGGGGTGCGAGAGAGAGAGGGAGGGGGCGAGAAAGAGAGAATGGGTGGACGGGCGAGAGAGAGAGAGGGAGGGGATGAGAGAGAGAGGGAGGGGGTGAGAGACAGAGGGAGGGGGACAAGAGAGAAAGGGAGGGTACGAGAGAGAGGGAGGGGGACGAGAGAGGGGGCGAGAGAAAGGGGTGGGATAAGAGAGAGAGAGGGAGGGCGCAAGAGAGGGGAAGGGCGTGAGAGAGAGGGGGTCAAGAGAGAGAGTGGTTCAAAGTTTGTGAGAAGAATTGTAGCTCGGGTGCTCGTTGTTGTGGTTCTGTTCGCCGAGCTGGGAGTTTTTGTTGCAAACGTTTCGTCCCCTTTCTAGGTGACATCCTCAGTGCTTGGGAGCCTCCAGTGAAGTGCTTCTGTGCTGATTCCTCCGGCATTTATAGTGTTTTGAATCTGCCCCTTCCGGTTGTCAGTTCTTGCTGTCCGCTGCAGTGGCTGGGTATTGGGTCCAGGTCGATGTGTTTGTTGATAGATTCTTTGGATGAGTGCCATTATGACACATCGACCTGGATCCAATATATCGGCCACTGCAGCAGACAGCAACTGACAACTGGAAGTGGCAGAGACAAACCACTATAAATGCCGAAGGAAACATGACAGAAGCGCTTCACAGAAGGCTCCCAAGCACTGAGGATGTCACCTAGACTGGGGACGAAACGTCTGCAACACAAATTCCCAGCTCTGCGAACAAAACCACAAAAACAGAAAGAGAGTGAGTTGAGAGAAAGAGAGGGAGGTGGCGAGAAAGAGAGGGAGGGAGCAAGAGAGAGAGAAGGAGGGGGGCAAGAGAGAGAGGGAGGGAGGCGTGAGAGAGAAAGGGTGGGGGGCGAAAGAGAGAGGGAGGGGTCGAGAGAGAGAGGGAGGCGGTGAGAGAAATAGATGGAGGGTGGCAAGAGAGAGGGCGTGGGCGAGAGAGAGGGGGGCAGTCGAGAGAGGGAGAAAGAGAGAGGGAGGGGTGCGAGAGAGAGAGGGAAGAGGGCGATAGGGAGAGGAGGGGTGAGAGAGAGGAGGGGCGAGAGAGAGTGGGAGGGGGACGGGAGAGGGAGAGGAGAGAGAGAGGTAGAGGCGAGAGAGAGAGGAAGGGGCGAGAGAGAGAGGAAGGGGGTGAGAGAGAGAGGGAGGATAATGAGAGAGAGAGGGGTGGGGGCAAGAGAGAGAGGGAGAGGGCGACAGAGAGAGTGAGGGGGTGAGAGAGAAAGCGAGGGAGGTGGGCTAGAGAGCGAGGGAGGGGCGTAAAGAGAGGGGGGCGAGAGAGAGACGGATGGGGCGAGAGCGAGAGAGAGAGACGGAGGGGGCGAGAGAGAGAGGGGTAGGGGCATGTGAGAGAGACAGAGAGGGAGGGGATCGGGAGAGAGAGAGGATGGGGTGGTGAGAGAGGGCTGGGGGTGAGAGAGTCGGAGGAGTCGAGAGAGAGAGGGAGTGGGCGAGAGAGGGGGAGCGAGAGAGAGAAGGTGAGTGAAAGAGAGAGGGAGGGGGATGAGAATCGAGTGAAGGGGCGAGAGAGATGGGGCGCGAGAGAGAGGGGGCGAGAGAGCGGGAGTGGGCGAGAGAGAGGGGGTATTAGTGAGAGAGGGAGTGGGCGAGTGAGAGAGGGAAGGTGGTAGGGAGAGAGAGGGAGGGGAGTGAGAGAGAGAGTGTGTGGCCGGCGAGAGATGGGGGAGGGGTCCGAGAGAAGAGGGAGGGGTTGAGTGAGATAGTGCGACGGGGGTGAGAGAGAGAGAGGGAGGGGGAAAGAGCGAGGGGAGAAAGAGAGAGGGAGGGAGTCGAAAGAAAGAGAGGGAATGCGTGAGAGGAAGTGCTGAAGGCGGTTACAATCGCACATTTAAAAAGTATCTGAAAGAGGAGGGATATTGGCCAAATGCTGGCAAGTCGGTCTGGATCAGATTTGATATCTGATCGGAGAGAACAGATTGGACTAATGGGTCTGTTTCCGTTCTGCATGACTCTCTGATTCTATAAGAGGGATGAGAAAACATTCTGAAAGGACCTTTCAAGATAGGAATTCTTTTCACTGCATGTTTATCGTGCCTCTGTATTCACATTGATTGAAAGCTGCATCAGCTAAATATTTCACAGGGATGTGTAACGCACTCTGGGGTATCTGTTATTCTGTATATAAACAACACTGAACCCTCGATTAGATTCCAGGCTGTAACTTAGTCCGAGGATCTGTTAATATGAATATAAACTACCGTCGACCGATTGATTAGATTCCAGGCAGTAACACACCTCGGGCTATCTGTTATTGTCACTACTAAACTACCTGAACCCCTCGATTAGATTCCAGGCTGTAACTCACTCAGGGCTATCTGTTATTCTGTATATAACCCACCCTGAACACCTCGATTCGATTCCAGGCTGTAACTCACTCCGAAATAATCTGTTATTCTGTATATAAACCACCCATAACCCCGCGATTAGATTCCAGGCTGGAACACACTCCGGGCTATCTGTTATTCTGGATATAACCCACCCTGAACCCCTCGATTAGATTCCAGGCTGTAACGTCCTGTCAGGGTTAAAAGGGAAGGCTGGTACTTATAGGGAATGCTAGCTGACTAAAGAAATTGAGGGTTTGGGTCAGAAAAATAAGGAAGCATATGTCAGGTATAGACAGGATAGATCGAGTGAATCCTTAGAAGAGTACAAAGGAAGTTGGAGTATACTTAAGAGGGAAATCAAGGGGGCAAAACGCGGACATGAGATAGCTTTGGCAAATAGAATTAAAGAGAATCCAAAGTGTTTTTTTACAAATATACTAAGGACAAAGGGTAACTAGGGAGTGAATAGGGCGCCTCATAAATCAGCAAGGCGGCCTTTGGCCTTTGTGTGGAACCACAGAAAATGGGGGAGGTTTTAAATGAATATTTTGCATCAGTATTTACTGTGGAAAAGGATATGGAAGATATAGACTGTAGGGAAATAGATGGTGATATCTTGCAAAATGTCCAGATATATAAAGGAGGAAGTGCTGGATGTGTTGAAATGGTTAAAGGTGGATAAATCACCAGGACCTGATCAGGTGTACCCGAGAACTCCGTGGGAAGCTAGAGAAGTCATTGCTGGGCCTGTTGCTGAGATATTTGTATCATCGATAGTCACAGGTGAGGTGGTGGAAGACTGGAGGTTGACAAACGTGGTGCCACTGCTTAGGAAAGGTAGTAAAGACAAGCCAGGGAACTATAGACTGGTGAGCTTGACCTCAGCGGTGGGCAAGTTAGATTAGATTAGATTAGACTTAGATTAGATTAGACTTACAGTGTGGAAACAGGCCCTTCGGCCCAACAAGTCCACACCGACCCGCCGAAGCGAAACCCACCCATACCCCTACATTACCCCTTACCTAACACTACGGGCAATTTAGCATGGCCAATTCACCTGACCCGCACATCTTTGGACTGTGGGAGGAAACCGGAGCACCCGGAGGAAACCCACGCAGACACGGGGAGAACGTGCAAACTCCACACAGTCAGTCGCCTGAGTCTTCAGGCGCTGTGAGGCAGCAGTGCTAACCACTGTGCCACCGTGCCGCCCACGGTGTTGTTGGAGGGAATCCTGAGGGACAGGATGTACATGTATTTGGAAAGGTGAGGACTGATTTGGAAGAGTCAACATGGTTTTGTGCGAGGGAAATCATGTCTCACAAACTTGATTGAGTTTTATTTGAAGTAGTAACAAAGAAGATTGATGAGGGCAGAGCAGTAGATGTGATCCATATGGACTTCAGTAAGGCGTTCGACAAGATTCCCCATAGGAGACTGATTAGCAAGGTTAGATCTCATGGAATACAGTGAGAAGCAGCATTTTGGATACAGAACCGGCTCAAAGGTAGACGACAGAGGGTGGTAGTGGAGGTTTGTTTATCAGGCTGGAGGCCTGTGACCAGTGAAATGCTGTGACCAGTGGAACCAGTGGAAGGATCGGTGCTGAGCCCTCTACTTTTCATCATTATATAAATGATTTGGGAGCGAGCAAAAGAGGTACAGTTAGTAAGTTTGCAGATGACACTAAAATTGCAGGTGTAGTGGATAGCGAAGGGGGTTTCCTCAGATTACAACAGGATCTGGACCAGATGGGCCAATGGGCTGAGAAGTGGCAGATGGAGTTTAATTCAGATAAATGCGAGGTGCTGAATTTTGGGAAAGCAAATCTTAGCAGGGCTTCTACATTTAATGGTAAGGTCCTAGGGTGTGTTGAGGAACAAAGAGACCTTGGAGTGCAGGTTCATAGCTCCTTGAAAGTGGAGTCGCAGATAAATAGGATAGTGAAGAAGGCATTTTGTATGTTTTCCTTTATTGGTCAGAGTACCGAGTACAGGAGTTCGGAAGTCATGTTGCGGATGTACAGGACATTGGTTAGGTCACTCTTGGAATATTGCGTGCAATTCTGCTCCCCTTCCTATCGGAAAAATGTTGTCAAACTTGAAAGGTTCAGAACAAAATTTCAAGGATGTTGCCAGGGTTGGAGGATTTGAGCTACAGGGAGAGGCTAAACATGCAGGGGTTGTTTTCACTGGAGTGTCAGAGGCTGAAGGGTGACCTTATGGAAGTTTACAAAATTATGAGGGACATGGATAGGATAGGATAAATAAACAAAGTCTTTTCCCTGCGGTCAGGGAATCCAGATCTAGAGGGCATAGTTTTAGTTTGAGAGGGGAAAGATATTAAAGTTTTCATACAGAAGGTGATACGTGTATGGAGAGAACTGTCAGTGGAAGTGGTGGAGGCTGGTACAATTGCAACATTTAAGAGGAGTTTGGATGGGTATATGAATAGGCAGGGTTTGAGTGATATTGGCCGGTTGCTGGCAGCTGGGACTAGATTGAGATATCTGGTCGGAAGGACAGGTTGGACCCGAGGGTCTGTTTCCATGCTGTACATCTCTATGATTCTATGACTCTATAACTCACTCCTGGCTACCTATTATTCTGTACATAAACCACCGTGAAACCCTCAATTAGATTTCAGTCTGTAACTCACTACGGGATATCTGGTATTCCATACATAATCATTCCGAAACCGCTTGATAATATTCCAATCTGTAACTGACTTCCATTTTTAAGAGACAGTGTATGTTTGCCACCTCAATCCTTTGAATAAATTCCAGTCTGTATCAAATTCCTGGGTATCTGTTATTCTGTATATTAACCATCCAATCCAAACCCAGTTAAAATTGTCCATGCTATTCAGGGGTATGTAGGTGAGGTGAATTAGTCAGGGGTAAATGTGGGGAAATGGGTCTGGATGGGTTATTCTTCTGAGGGTCAATGTGGTCTTGTTGGGCTGAAGGGCTTGTTTCCTCACTGTCAGGATTATATGAATCACCCGGAAACCTCTCGATTAGATTCCAACGTGTAACTCACTTTCATGTATGTGTGACTCGCATGTTTCAAAAACACCCCAAAACCTTCAATTCTATTTCACTTGATGGAGTTTAATTTAGATAAACACCAGGTGCTGCATGTTGGGAAAATAATTTGAGAAGGACTTATACACTTAATGGTCAGGTCCGAGGGAGAGTTGCTGAACAAAGAGACTTTGAAGTGCAGGATCGTAGCTTCGTGAAAGTAGAGTGGTAGGTGGATAAGATAATGAAGGCAGCATTTGGTATGTTTTCCTTTATTGGTCAGAGTTTTGAGTATAGGCATTGAGAGGTCATGTTGCGGCTGGATAGACATGGGTCAGGCCATTTTTGGAATATGGTGTGCAATTCTGGTGTCCTTCCTATCGGAAGAATGTTGTGAAACTTGAAAGGGTTCAGAAAAGATTTACAAGGAGGTTGCCAGGATTAGAGGTTATGAGCTACAGGGAGAGGCTGAATAGGCTGGGGTTGCTTTCCCTGGAGCAGCAGATGCTGAGGGGTGACCTCATTGAGGTTTGTAAAATCATGATGGGCATTGATAGGATAAATAGACAAAGTCTTTTCCATGGGGTGGGGGAGTCCAGAACTAGAGTACATAGGTTTAGTGTGAGAGGGGAAAGATATGAAAGAGACTTAAGAGGCAATTTGTTCCCTCAGAGGGTGGTAAATGAATGGAATGAACTGTCAGAGGAAGTGGTGGAGGCTGTACAATTGCAACATTTAAAATGCAGCTCGATGGGTATATGAAAGGGAAGGTTTGGAGGGGGATGGGCCAAGTGCTTGAAAAAGAGACGAGAGTGGGTTAGGATATCTGGTCGGACCAAAGGATCTGTTTCCATGCTGTACATCTCTATGACTGTATGACTCCACTACTTGTTATCCGTTATTCTGTATGTAAACCACCCCGAACCCCTCGACTAGATTCCAATCTGTCCCTCACTCCTGGTTATCTCATATTCTGTGTATAAACCACCCCCAAACCCCTCGATTAGATTCCAGTCTGTAACTCACTCTTGGGTATCTGGTTTGCTGAATGTAAACCACCCCGAACCCCTCAATTAGATTCCAGTCTGGAACTCACTCCTGGGGATCTGTTATTGGATCTGTGAAGTGATCGTTATTGGATGTTTGACTGAAGGGAAGATAAACTAAATGGTCAAATGTTACATTGGGAGCAGGAACACAGAAAGCTGCTGGTTCATTTCTGTTGTGTTGTATATGTGCGTGTGTGTGTGTGTGTGTGTGTGTGATTCTGTGTGCGTGTTCAATGTTTTATATATTTTCAAACTATATTGATGTTGCCAGTCTTTTTTGTTTTTCCTTATTTATAAACTCAGTGTCATCATTTTGCAGATATAAAATGGTGGCTGTGGACAAATCTAAAATGTCTGCCTGACTGATTTGAGTCAGGAATACTTTCAGCAAGGGAGAGGGGGCAATGTGTCAAAAGCCATTTCCATTCATTGATGCTAGCAGAGATAGAAATGGAGGCCGCTCTTTGAAGGTGATTAAAATGCAAATCCCAGAACCTGTTTACATTGAATGTGGAGAGACAATGTGACATTCCAGTAAGGTCTGCCTTACTTTCAAGCTCCTAATATATGAGAGAAACATAACATACAAAACCTGACAGAGCTCAGCCACTGAATTGTAGATTTGCAGCGTTTGGTCACAATCCTGCCTGGCTCGGCCTCATCCCAAATTGAAATGTTTCTCAACTCTCACACTGACATTCTGTGGGTTCAAATTGGGAAACCCTCGATTAGACTCCAGGCTGTAACTCACTCCGGGGTATCTGTTATTTTGTATATAAACCACACTTAACCCCTTGATTAGATTTGAGGTTTTAACTCACTCTCGGGTATCTGTTATGCAGGAACCTGAAGAAGGGCTTATGCCCGAAACGTCGAATTTTCTGTTCCTTGGATGCTGCCTGAGCAGCTGCGCTTTTCCAGCAACACATTTTCAGCTCTGATCTCCAGCATCTGCAGACCTCACTTTCTCCCCAATTCTGTTGACAAACCAACCCGAACCCCTCGATTAGATTCCAGGCTTTACCTCCCTCCAGACTGTCTGTTATTCTGTATATGAACCACCCCGAACCCCTCGATTAGATTCCAGGCTGTACCTCATTCTGTGTCATCTGTTATTCTGTGTATAAAATACCCTGAACCGCTCGATTAGATTCCAGGTCTTAACTCACTCAGGGCTATTAGTTATTCTGTACATAATCCACCCTGAACCCCTCAATTAGATTCCATGCCTTATCTCACTTCAGGATATCTGTTATTCTGTATATAAACCACCCTAAATCCGTCGATTAGATTCCAAGCTGTAACTCACTGCAGGATATCTGTTATTCTGTATAAAAACAATCCTGAACCCCTAGATTACATTACAGGGTTGTAATTCAGTCCGGGGTGTCTGTTATTCTGTATATAAACCACCCGGAACCGTTGATTAGATTCCAGGCTGTAACATACCCCGGAATATCTGTTATTCTGTATGCTTACATCCCTGAATCCCTCGATTAGATTCCAGTCTGTAACTCGCTCAGGGCTATCTGTTATTCTGTATATAAACAAGCCTGAACCCCTCAATTAGGTTCCATGCCTTAACTCACTGCAAGGTATCTATTACTCTCTATATAAACCACCCTAAACCCTGCGATTAGATTTCAGGCTATAACTCACTCGGGGCTATCTGTTATTCAATACCTGAACCATCCTGAAACTCTCGATTAGATTCCAGGCTGTAACTCATTCCGGGGTATCTGTTATTCTGTATATAAACCACATTGAATCCCTGGATTAGTTTCCAGGTTGTAACTCACTCTGGGGTATCTGTTACTCTGTATATAAACCACCCTGACCATCTCGATTCGATTCCAGGCTGGAACTCACTCCGCACTATCTGTAATTCTGTATATAAACCACCCTCAACCCTCAATAAGATTCCAGGCTGTAACTCATTCTGGGGTATCTGTTATTTTGTATATACACTACCCTGAAACCCTCGATTAGATTCCAGGTTGTAACTCATTCTGGGGTATCTTTTATTTTGTATATACACTACCCTGAAACCCTCGATTAGATTCCAGGCTGTAACGCACTCTGGAGTATCTGTAATTCTGTATATAAACCACCCTAAATCCAGCGATTAGATTCCAGGCTGTAACTCACTCTGGGGTATCTGTTATTCTGTATATAAACCACCCTGAACCATTGATTAGATTCCAGGCTGTAACACAGACCGGAATGTCTGTTATTCTGTATGCTTACGTCCCTGAACTCCTCGATTAGATTCCATGCTTTAACTCACTCCGAGCTATCTGTTATTCATTTATATACCACCCTGAACCCCTCGATTGGATTCCAGGCTGTAACGCACCCTGGGCTATCTGTTATTCTGTATAAAAACCACCCTGAATCCCGCGATTAGATTCTAGGCTGTAACTCATTCCGGGCTATCTGTTATTCTGGATATAAACCACCCTGAACCCCTCGCTTACATTCCAGGCTGTAACATTCTGCCAGGGTTGAAAGGGAAGGCTGGAAGTTATAGGGAATGCAATCTTACTAAAGAAATTGAGAGTTTGTTTCAGAAAAATAAGGAAGCATATGTCAGATATAGACAGGATAGACCGAGTGAATCCTTAGAAGAGAACAAAGGAAGTTGGAGTATACGTAAGAGAGAAATCAGGAGGGCAAAACCCGGACATGAGATAGCTTAAGCAAATAGAATTAGGGAGAATCCAAAGTGTTTTTACAAATAGATTAAGGAGAAAGGGTAAATAGCGAGAGAATAGGGCCCCTCAAAGATCAGCAAGGCGGCCTTTGGGTGGAGCCACGGAAAATGGGGGAAATATTAAATGAATATTTTGCATCAGTATTTACTGTGGAAAAGGATAGGGAAGATACAGAATGTAGGGAAATCGTTGGTGACATCTTGCAAAATATCCACATATACAGACGAGAAAGTGCTGGATGTCTTGAAATGGTTAAAGGTGGATAAATCCCCAGGACCTGCTCAGGTGTAATCGGGAACTCTGTGGGAAGCTAGAGAAGTCATTGCTGGGCCTCTTGCTGAGATATTTGTATCATGGATAGTCACAGGTGAGGTGGTGGAAGACTGGCAGTTGACAAACGTGGTGCCACTGTTTAGGAAAGGTAGTAAAGACAAGCCAGAGAACTATAGACCGGTGAGCTTGACCTCAGCGGTGTGCAAGTTGTTGGCGGGAATCCTGAGAACAGGATGTTCATGTATTTGGAAAGGCAAGGACTGGTTAGGGATAGTCAACATGGCTTTGTTCGTGGGAAATCATGTCTCACAAACTTGATTGAGTTTTTTGATGAAGTAACAAAGAAGATTGATGAGGGCAGAGAAGTAGATGTGATCTATGTGGACTTCAGTAAGGCATTCAACAAGGTTCCCCATGGGAGGCTGATTAGCAAGGTTAGATCTCATGGAATGCAGGGAGAAGTAGCCATTTGGATACAGAACTGGCTCAAAGATACAAGACAGAGGGTGATGGTGGAGGGTTGTTTTTCAGACTGGAGGCCTGTGACCAGTGGAATGCCACAAGGATCGGTTCTGGGCCCTCTACATTTTGTCATTTACATAAATGACTTGAATGTGAGCGTAAGAGGTACAGTTAGTAAGTTTGCAGATGACACCAAAATTGCAGGTGTAGTGGACAGCGAAGAGGGTTTCCTCAGATTACAACAGGATCTGGACCAGATGGGCCAATGGGCTGAGAAGTGGCAGATGGTGTTTAATTCAGTTAAATGCGAGGTGCCTCATTTTAGGAAAGCAACTCTTCGCAGGACTTCTACATTTAATGGTAAGGTCCTAGGGTGTGTTGCTGAACAAAGAGACCTTGGAGTGCAGGTTCATAGCTCCTTGAACGTGGAGTTGCAGGTAGATAGGATAGTGAAGAAGACGTTTTGTACCGAGTCCAGGAGTTGGGAGGACATGTTGCGGATGTCCAGGACATTGTTTAGGTCACTCTTGGAATATTACGCGCAATTCTTGTCCCCTTCCTATCGGAAAGATGTTGTGAAACTTGAAAGGGTTCAGAAAAGATTTACAAGGATATTGCCAGGGTTGGAAGATTTGAGCTACATGGAGAGGCTGAACGGACTGGGGCTGTTTTCCCTGGAATGTCGGAGGCTGAAGGGTGACCTTATAGAGGTTTACAAAATTATGAGGGGCATGGATCGGATAGGATAAATAGACAAAGTCTTTTCCCTCGGGTGAGGGAGTCCAGAACTAGAGGGCATAGATTTAGTTTGAGAGGGGAAAGATATGAAAGAGACCTAAGGGGCAAATCTTCACACAGAAGGTGGTACGTGTATGGAGTGAGAAGAAGTGATGGAGGCTGGTACAATTGCAACATTTAAGAGGGAGCGAGAAAGGGACACAGAGAGAGACGGACAGACTGAGAGAGAGAGAGAGAGACAGAGAGCGACAGAGAGAAAGAGGCGCAGAGAGAGAAGGGCAGAGAGAGAGAGAGAGTGGGGCTGAGAGAGAGGGAGGGACACAGAGAGAGGGGGACAGAGAGACGAAGAGCGAGGATGACAGAGAGAGAGGGACAGAGGGACAGAGAGAGGGACAAAGGGAGAGGGACAGAGAGAGAGAGGGACAGAGTGACACAGATTGAGACAGAGAGACAGAGTGAGAGACGGACAGAGAGACAGTGGGACAGAGTGAGTGAGAGAGAGAGACTGAGAGAGAGAGGGGGACAGAGAGACTGAGAGAGAGGGAGAGGGACAGAGAGACAGAGGGAGAGAGGAGAGGGACAGAGAGAGAGATGGACAGAGAGAGAGAGGGAGGGTAGGGAGAGGGATAGAGAGACTGAGAGAGAGAGGGACAGAGAGGCAGAGAGGGAAAAAGGGACACAGAGAGTGAGAGGAAAACATAGAGGGACAGAGAGAGAGAGAGGTTTAGAGAGAGTGACGGACACAGAGAGAATGATTGAGGGACAAAGAGAGACAGACGCAGAGAGAGAGATGGACAGAGAGGGGGACAGAGAGACAGAGAGAGGGACACATAGAGAGTGAGGGACAGAGAGACAGGAGGACAGAGAGACGGAGAGGGACACAGAGAGACAGAGGGACACAGAGAGAGGTACAGAGAGACAGAGTGAGAGAGGGACAGAGCGTGAAAGAGAGAGCGAGGGACAGAGAGACAGTGAGAGACAGAGAGAGTGAGGGACACAAAGAGAGAGGGACAGCGAAAGATTGAGAAACACAGAGAGAGAACGAGGGATAGACAGGGATCGAGTGAGGGAGGGGCAGAGAGAGAGGGACAGAGAGAGAGAGTGACAGAGAGAGACAGATGGAGACAGAAACAGAGAAAGGGACAGAGAGAGAGAGAAGGGCAGAGAGAGAGAGCGACAGGGAGAGTGTGGGACACAGAGAGACAGAGAGAAAGA
>NC_083413.1:92998899-93091399 GCF_020745735.1 Hemiscyllium ocellatum | reverse complement strand
CACACCCACAGCACAACACACCATACCACAACACACCCAACACACACACTTCCACACCACAACACACCCAACACACACACACACCCACAACACGCCCACACCCAACACAAACACCCACAACACAACACACCCACACCACAACACACCCAACACACACACACCCACAACACACACATACCCACAGCACACACACGTCCACAACACACACACACAACACACACACACCCACAACACACACATACACCACAACACACCCACACACCACAACACACCCACACCACAACACACTCAACACACACATCAACAACACACACACGCCCACAATACAACACACACCCACAACACAACACACACCAACAACACAACACACACCCACACCACAACACACCCACACCATAATACACCCACACCACAACACACACAACACATACAACATACACACACCAGATATGTGGGGTTCAGGCTGTCTGTAGGATTTTGACCAGAAGGGGACGTGTTCTGTTCTGGACTGGTTGAGACAAAGTTGGGGGAAAGATGGAGGGGGAGCTGCTGCACAGCCTGATCCCACAGATGTCACTGCCTCTCCTCTCACTCCAACTCCAGGGAGGGAGAAGGGTGGAGGGAGAATGGGAGTGTGAAGGGGGCGGGAGAGACAGAGTGAGCGAGAGATAGAGAGAAAGAGAGAGCTAACTGTCCCAGTGGAAGTTTCATTGGTTTAAAATGGATTTGAGTCCTGAGGTTAAAGGAACCGGGGCCTTGGGATTGTGACACAAACTGGTTACACCACCAGGGTCTGGGAGGAAGTATTCCCGGAGGAGGAAATTAATACCTTAACATGTGAAACTCTCTCCAAAGCCCCATTCTAATGTCAGAGTCATGTGCATAGATCAGGGGGATAAAATGTGAGAAATCTGAGAGACAGAGAGAAAGATCTTCGAGATGGAGACGGGGGGGGGGGGGGGAACACAGAGGAGGAGATTTCAGAGATATGGATGAGAGAGGGGAGGAACAGAGAAATCTCGGAGATGGAGAGAGTAAGAGGGGGAACAGAGAGAGTGGGAGAGGGAACAGAGAGATATCTCAGTTGGAGAGAGCACAAGATGGGGATCAGAGAGTGCAGGGTACAGAGAAGGAAGGGCAAAATGTTCTGAATTTGTTCAACAGGAGGATTGCTCCCTCTTGTCCAGGAATCAGAAACACACCCTTAACCAGCATCAGGGACACACACGTTATGTCTGTGGTTACACTGTTGCTTGTGGGATCTTGCTGTGCGTGTTTGAAGCAAGCATCTGGTTAAAAGCTCAACGGTGATCTTTATATTTCGATGATGGAGATGCTGGTGTTGGGACTGGGACAACACCAGGTTATAGTGTAGCAGGATTCTCTGAAATCTAGTGTTGTGTGATGTTTAATGTTATATATCGATATACAGAGACACAGAGGGAGGGAGGGAGGGAGGGGAGGAGGGGCTTGTGTGTTTTGGGGGGTTTATGTGATAGTCCTGTTGTAGTTAGATGTAGGAAGAACACTGCATTAAAAAAGATATTCTTTTTACGGGGGGCGGAAGGCGAGGGGGGAGAGAGAGAAAAGGGGCAGAGAGAGAGAGAGCGAGAGAGAAAGAAAAGGGGCAGAGAGAGAGAAAAAAGGCACAGAGAGAGAGAGAAAAGGGACAGAGAGAGAAAGAGAGAGAAAAGGGAAGGAGAGTGAGAGAAAAGGGACACAGAGAGAGAGAGAGAGAGAGAGAGAGAAGGGAAGCAGAGAGTGAAAGAGAGACAGGTGGGACAGAGAGAGAGAGGGACAGAGAGAGAGAGAGAGAGAGAGAGAAAAGGGACAGAAAAGGGACAGACAGAGAGAGAGAAAAGGGACAGATAGAGAGAGAAAAGGGACAGAGAGAGAGAGAGAAAAGGGACATAGACACAGAGAAAATGTAAGAAAGACAGGGAAAGTCAAAGAAAGTGAGTTAGAAGGAGAGAACACAAGATAGACCGAAAGGTGGATGGAGAGACACAGAGGGAAGGGGGAAAGTGAAGTCGAGAGAAAAGTGAGGCAAGGGGAGACATGGAGAGGGTAAGGAGCCCCATATTCACCACCCCCAGCTGCTCTTAGCTCCACCTCCCCAAGGTCTCTCTCCGTGTCCCATCAGGGTCTGAGGCTGCTTAAAGGTCAACCCTGGGATTCAGATTCAAACAGCTCACACTCACACTCAGAGAGACATAGAGGCACTGACTCCCCAATACTCACTCCTGAGCACACCACATGGCAAAAGGAATAATGGCTTCCTGAACCTGGTTTAAACAGCCCCATGTCTGTCACACAACCCCCATCTCCTCCCAAATCCCAGCTGATCCAGTCAGTTCCCAGGTCCATTACCTGGAATCCACCTCCCCCAGGAATGGAACACACCAACTACCATCTTTGTGGGAGCTGAAGAAACGGATTCGGAAAGGTAAGAGAGGGCTTGAAAAATCTTTGGCCGGTTGGATCAAGGATAAACCCATTGCCTTTTATGCGTATGTGAGAAACATGAGAATGACGAGAACGAGGGTAGGTCCGATCAAGGACAGTAGTGGGAGACTGTGTATTGAGTCGGAAGAGATAGGAGAGGTCTTGAATGAGTACTTTTCTTCAGTATTTACAAATGAGAGGGGCCGTATTGTTGAAGAGCAGAGGAAAGTATGAAACGGACTAGCAAGCTAGAGGAGATACTTGTTAGGAAGAAGATTTGCTGGGCATTTTGAAAAACTTGAGGATAGACAAGTCCCCCGGGCCTGACGGGATATATCCTAGGATGATGTGGGAATCAAGAGAGGAAATTACAGAGCCGTTGGCAATGATCTCTTCGTCTTCACTGTCAATGGGGGTGGTACCATGGGACTGGAGAGTGGCCAATGTTGTGCACCGTTCAAAAATGGGAATAGGGATAACCCAGGAATTACAGGCCAGTTAGTCTTACTTCGGTGGTAGGCAAAGTAATGGAAAGGGTTCTGAGGGATAGGATGTATGATATCTGGAAAGGCACAGCTTGATTAGGGGAAGCCAGCACGGATTTGTGAGGGGTAGGTCTGGCCTTACAAGTCTTATTGAATTCTTTGATGAGGTGATCAAGCATGTGAATGAGGGTAGAGCAGTGGATGTAGTGTACATGGATTTTAGTAAGGCAATTGATAAGGTTCCCCATGGTAGGCTTATGCAGAAAGTCAGCCTGGAGCCCAGTTACAAATGGGGTTTCGCAGGGATCAGTTCTGGGTCCTCTGCTGTTTGTTATTTTTATTTGACTTGGAAGATGGAGTCGAAGGGTGGGTCAGTAAATGTGCAGATGATACGAAGATTGGTGGAGTTGTGCATAGTTAGGAGGGCTGTTGTCAATTGCAAAGGGACTTAGATATGATCCAGAGCTGTGCTGAGTAGTGGCAGATGGAGTTCAACCCTGTCAAGTGTGAGGTTGTCCATTTTGGAAGGACAAACAAGAATGTGGAATATAGGGTTGATGGTAGGATTCTTAGTAAGGTGGAGGACCAGAGGGATCTTGGGGTCTATGTTCATAGCTCTTTGAAGGTGGATAGAGCTTGTAAGAAGGCCTATGGTGAATTAGCGTTCATTAGCAGACGGAATGAATTCAAGAGTCGTGAGGTGATATTGCAGCTCTACAGATCCTTGGGAAGGCCACATTTGGAGTACTGTGTGCAGTTCTGGTAGCATCATTTTAGGAAAGATGTGGAATCTTTGGAGAGGGTGCAGAGGAGATTTACCAGGATGTTCCTGGAATGGAGAATAGGTCATACGAGGATAGGATGAGATTGCTAGGTCTTTTCTCATTGGAACGGCAAAGGATGAGAGGTGATTTGATAGAGGTTTATAAGATAATCAAGGGAATAGATAGTGTAGACAGTCACAGATTTTTTCCCCGGATACAACAGAGTATCACAAGGGGATATAAATTTAAGGTGAAGGGTGGAAGGTATAGGCGGAATGTCAGGGGTAGGTTCTTTACCCAGACAGTGGTGGGGGCATGGAATGCATTGCCTGTGAGAGTGGCAGAGTCAGAATTATTGGTGACCTTTAAGCAGCAATTGGATAGGTACATGGATAGGTGCTTAAGATAGGACAAATGTTCGGCACAACATCGTGGGCCGAAGGGCCTGTTCTGTGCTGTATTGTTCTACGTTCAAAGTTCTATTACGGGGGGTCTGGGAGGAAAGAGTGGATCAATGGGTTAGACCAGGTCTGACCCAGTCTGTTCCTGTGTCTGTCCCATTCCTCTAAAACCACCCACTCAGCCCAGCCTGGTAATGCACACACAGACACAAGCACAATGCTGCAGGTTCAAACCTTAAACAACCCTAGACACGCACAACACAAAACCACACAAGTTTCCCCAACAAACTGACACAAAACGTTTGTACAAGTTAACACACATTCTTTGGACAAATCCATCCAACATTTTTGCCTGGCTAAGCACAGGCTTATTGCACAAATTAAGACAAGAGTTTTGTGCAGATTGATACAACAGTTTTGCCCAAATTAACACAAGGTTATTCCACATGTTTACACAAGGTGTTTGCACAGACTGATGCAAATACCATGAACCAGTGAGCTCTGCGAACTTGCTGAGTTTGAGTTTGATCAGAATGAGAATACATCTTTTCCGGATGAATACAGTCCCTTTCATTTTCTGTGTTTAAGCATCGGTCCTGTCGCATTTGGATGCTCCTGAAATAAAATTCTGCATTAAATTAACGTCCACTTGAAGATATCCTCTTTTAAATCTGTACATCTATCCAAAAGCCGTTTGATTTGGATTGCTACATAATGGCACTTTTCTCCTTCTCATTATATTGTGCTTTAGCAAGATGTAAAATGTTGGGAACATTATACTGCTTCTTGTCTTCAGTGCATACATTTAATGTAATTTTATTCTGATCTCTGTCCAAAATCTGCCGGACAGCTCCATGGGGAGTTTACAATAGTCTGCCCTCTAGTGAGTTCAGAGCATATTGCTGTGAGTCTGCCTGACTGCTCCATGGGAAGTTTACAATAGTCTGCCCTCTAGTGGGGTCAGAGCACATTGCTGTGATTCTGCCTGACTGCTCTATGGGGAGTTTACCAAAGTCTGCCCTCTAGTGGGGTCAGAGCACATTGCTGTTAGTCTATCTGACTGGCCCATGGGAAGTTACAATAGTCTGCCCTCTAGTGGGGTCAGAGCACATTCCTGTGATTCTGCCTGACTGCTCTATGGGGAGTTTACAAAAGTCTGCACTCTGGTGAGGTCAGAGCACATTGCTGTGCGTCTGTCTGACTGCTCCATGGGAATTTATAATAGTCTGCCATCCAGTGGGGTCAGAGCACATTGCTGTGATTCTGCCTGACAGCTCCATGTGGAGTTTATAATAGTCTGCCCTCTAGTGATATCAGAGCGCATTGCTGTGAATATGCCTGACGGCTCCATGGGGAGTTTACAACAGTCTGCTATCTAGTTGGGTCAGAGCACATTGTGGCAAGTCTGCCTGACTCCCCCATGGGGAGTTTACAAAAGTCTGCCACCTGGTGGGGTCAGAGAACATTGCTGAGATTCTGCCTGACAGCTCCATGTGGAGTTTATAATAGACTGCCCTCTAGTGTTGTCAGAGCACATTGCTGTGAGTCTGCCTGATTGCTCCATGGGGAACTTACAATAGTCTGCCCTCTGGTGGAGTCAGAGTACAGTGCTGTGAGTCTGCCTGACTGCGCCAATGGGAGTTTACAATAGTTTGCCCACTAGTGGGGTCAGAGTACATTGCTGTGGGTCTGTCTGACTGCTCCAATGGGAATTTTTAATAGTCTGCCCACTAGTGGGGTCAGAGCACATTGCTGTGGGTCTGCCTGACTGCTCCATGGAGAGTTTACAATTGTCTGCCCTCTAATGGGGTCAGAGCACATTCCTGTGAGTCTGTCTGACTGCTCCATGGGGAGTTTACAATAGTCTGCCCTCTAGTGGGGTCAGAGCACATTGCTGTGAGTCTGCCTGATTGCTCCATGGGGAATTCACAATAGTCTGCCCTCTGGTGAAGTCAGAGTACAGTGCTGTGAGTCTGCCTGACTGCGCCAATGGGAGTTTACAATAGTCTGCCCTCTAGTGGGGTCAGAGCACATTGCTGCAAATCTATCTGACTGACCCATGGGGAGTTTACAAAAGTCTGCCATCCAGTGGGGTCAGAGCACCTTGCTGTGATTCTGCCTGACAGCTCCAGGTGGAGTTTATAATAGTCTGCCCTCTAGTAATGTCAGAGCATATTGCTGTGAATATGCCTGACTGCTCCATGGGGACTTTGCAATAGTCTGCCCTCTAATGGAGTCAGAGCACATTGTTGTGAGTCTGCCTGACTGCTCCATGGGGAGTTTACAATAGTCTGCCCTCTAGTGGGGTCAGAGCACATTGCTGTGAGTCTGCCTGACTGCTCCATGGGGAGTTTACAACACTCTGCCCTCTAGTGGGGTCAGAGCACATTGCTGTGAGTCTGCCTGACTGCTCCACGGGGAGTTTACAATAGTCTGCCATCTGGTGGGTTTAGAGCAGACTTCAGAATCTTCACTGAAATTCCAGTGAAATTTTAAAAAATTCCTTTCTGCTCTTCATTCAATTATTTCTAAACTGCATTCCCTGTCCCAGTCCAAACAAATCCAAACAACACTGAAGGGAAACAGGAATGGACATACACACTCCATATTATTCTCTCTTTCTAACTGAACAATATTTTATTTTATTTGGTTGAACTGTAAAAACATGTCGTTTCTTTGCTTAATCACTTCTTAATGAGATTGAGGAAGGGTCTAAGTGAAATGTAACTACTCTCTCTGACACACAAGGCAAATGTGCTGTCGCTGATGTTATCAGGCCCAATCGATTTGAGGAAAATGTATCAAGGGGGCAGGTGTTTTGATACAGCGAGCTGTTCTGGACTGGAATATAATTCATATCAATTCCAACGCACAACAATATTTATAAAAAAAGCATGAACATCTCCAAAACAAAACAGGATATAAATATAAACATGAAGACTTCCCATCCACAACAATATTTGTATTTATAAACAAACAGTTCCCATACAAAAATACATTTATTAATATCCAGAAATGGTTCAAGGCACAGTAATATTTACATGTAAACAGATCAGCTCCAATGAAAAACAATATTTATGCACAGACAAACAGCTCTATATAACAATGTATGTGGGATATTGTACGTATTGGATAATACAAAACCTGAAAGAGCTCAGCCACTGAATTGTAGATTCGCAGTGATGAATCAGAATCTCTCTCAACTCCTTTCTCTCCCCCTCTCTCTCACTCTCTCTCTCTTTTCCTCCTTCTCCATGCTCTCTCCCCACCCTCTGTTGGCCCCTTTTATCTCTCCCACTCTCTCTCCCTCGCCCTCCCCGCTCTTTCCACTCCCTCTCTCCCTCTCTCTACTCCCTCTTCCCCCGCTCTCTCCCCTTCTTTTCCAGTCTCTGTCTCTCCCCCTTTCCCCACTCTGTCCCCACTCTCCCACTCCCCTCCTCTCCCCCTCTCCCCTCCTCCTTTCCCCACCTCATGCACCCCCCGCATCTCCCCATCCCCCTTTTTCCTGCCTCTCTCCACCCCCTCCTCTCACCCCTGTCTGCTAACTACCTACCCACCCTCCACGCCCTCTCCACCCCTCCCTTCTCAACCCCCAAGCTCCCCTCTCTCTCGCCACCTTGCTATCTTTCCCACCTCTCTTCCCCCTCTCTCTCTGTCTCTCTCTACCTCTCTCTCTCCCTCTCTCCCTCCCCCCTATCCACCCCTGGGTCTCTCCCCCTCTCTCCCCACCTCCTCTCTCTCTCCCCGTCGCTCTCTCCTCTCTCTCTCCACTCTCTCTCCCCCTCTCTCCCTTTCACCCTCGCTCCCCACACTCTCTCACTCTCTCCACACTCTCTGCCCCTCCCCATCTCCCATTCCGCCGATCCCTCTCTCGCCACCCTCTCTCTCTCTCCCACTGTCTCTCACCACTACCTCTGACTCTCTCCCTCCTCTCCCCGCGCTCTCTCCCCCCCCCTACCCGGCTCTCACCCTCTCTCTCTGACCCTCTCTCTCCACCCTCTCTCCCCACCTCCCGCCCCCTCTCTGCACCCCAATCTCTGTTGCCACAGTCTCGCTGACCCTCTCTCCCCCTCTCTTCTCCTCACTTCCTCTCCCCCTCTCCACTCTCTACCCCTCTCTCTTGCCCACCCCTCACTTGCCCTCCTCTCTCTACCTTCCCCTCTCCCCCTCATCTCTCTTCTTCTCCCCTCTCTTGCCCTCCCCTCTCTCGCCCATCCCACTGTCTCGCTCATCCCTCTCTCGACCTCCAATCTCTCTCCATCCCTGCTCTCATCCTCTCAATCCCACTCACCCTCCTCTCTCGCCCTCCTTTCTCTCGCCCTCCCCTCTCTTGCACTCCCCTCTCTCGCTCTGCCTTCTCTTGCCTCCACTCTCTCACCCTCCCCTCCCTCCCCTCTCTCACCTTTTCCCACCCTCTCGCTGTCCCATCCCCCCTCCCCTCTCATGCCTTATCCCTCTCTCATCCTCCTCCAACTCTCGCCCTCCCCCTCTCTCGCCCTCCCCCTCTCGTCCTCCCCACCCTCATTCCCTCTCTCGCCGTCCCCTTTCTCGTCCTCCTCACTCTTACAGTAACTCCTCATTCACCCTCCCCTCCCTCCCCTCTCGCCTTCTCCCTCCCTCTCACCTTCCCCTCTCTAGTCCTCCCCTCTCTCATACTCACTCCTCTCTCACCCTCCCCTCTCTCCCCTCTCTCGCCTTTTCCCACCATCTCGCCCACCTCTCTCTCACCTTCTCCCACCCTCTCGCCCTTACCACCCTCCCTCCCATCTCTCGCCCTCCCTTTACTTGCCCTCCTCTCTCTAGCCCTCCCTTCTCAACCTCCCCTCTCTCTTAGCCATCCCTATATCTCGCCCTACCCTCTCTTGCTGTCCACCCCCTCACCCTCCCCTCTCTCACCCATCCCTCTTTCTCACTCTCTCTCCTCTCGGTCTCCACTCTCGTCCTTCCCTCTCTTGCACTCCCCTCTCTCGCCCTCCTATCTCACCCTCACCTCTCTCTCGCCCATCCCTCTCTCGCCCTCCCATTCCTCACTCCCCTCTCATGCCCTCCCCTCTCTCGTCCTCCCCACCCTTCCTCCCTCTCTCACCCTCCCCTTTCTCGTCCTCCCTTATCTCACACTAACTCCTCTCTCACCCTCCCCTCCCTCCCCTCTCGCCTTCTCCCTCCTTCTCGCCCTCCACTCTCTAGTCCTCTCCTCTCTCACACTCACTCCTCTCTAACCCTCCCCTCTCTCCCCTCTCTCGCCTTTTCCCACCCTCTCATCCACCTCTCTCTCACCTTCTCACACCCTCTCGCCCTCACCACCCTCCCTCCCATCTCTCGCCCTCCCTTTTCTTGCCCTCCTCTCTCTAGCCCTCCCTTCTCAACCTCCCCTCTCTTTTAGCCATCCCTATATCTAGCCTTACAGTCTCTTGCTGACCACCCCCTCCCCCTCCCCTCTCTCGCCCATCCATCTTTCTCACCCTCTCCTCTCTCACTCTCCTCTGTCGTCCTTCCCTCTCTTGCACACCGCTCTCTCGCCCTCCCCTCTCACCCTCCCCTCTCTCTCGCCCGTCCGTTGATCTCGCCATCCCCTCTCTCGCTCTGACCTCTCTCACCCATCCCTCTCTCGCCCTCCCATTCCTCACTCCCCTCTCATGCCCTCCCCTCTGTCGTCCTCACCACCCTCCCTACCTCTCTCGCCCTTTCCTTTCTCGTCCTCCCCTCACACACACTCACTCCTCTCTCACCCTCCCCTACCTCCCCTCTCTCGCCTTCTCCCTCCCTCTCACCCTCACCTCTCTCGTCCTCTCCTCTCTCACGCTCAACCCTCTCTCACCCTTCCCTCTCTCCCCTCTCTGACGCTCCCCCTCGCCGTCTCCTCTCTCGCTCCTCGCTCTCTCCACTCTCGCCCATCCCTCTTTCTCACCGTCCCCTCTCTCGCCCTCCACTCTCTCGACCTCCCCCTCTCGCCCTTTCACTCCGTCTCACTCTCAAATCTCTCCCTCTCCTCTCTCATCATCCCTCCCTCCTCTCTCTCGCCCTCTCCCTCCTTCTTGCCTTCACCTCCAAGGCTCCTCTTTTTCGCCCTCCACACTCTCTCGCCCCCCCACTCTTGCCCTCAGCTCTCTCGTTCTCAACCTCTCTCTCGTCCTCCCCTCTCTCGCCCTCCCTTCTCTTGCCCTCCCCTCAGTCGGCCTCCTCTCTCTCGGCCTTCCCTCCCTCGCACTACCATTGATTTCTTGCACTCCTCTCTCTCGCCCTCCCCCCTCACCCTGCCCTCTCTCTTAGCCATCCCTATATCTCGCCCTCCACTCTCTCGCCCTTCCCTCTATTGCACTCCCCTCTCTTGGCCTCCTCTCTCACTCTCCCCTCTCTCTCGCCCATCCCTCTATCTCGGCATCCCCTCTCTCCTGCCCTCCCCTCTCTCGTCCTCCCCGCCCTCCCTCCCTCTCTCGCCCTCCCCTTTCTCGTCCTCCCCTCTCTCACACTTACTCCTCTCTCATCCTCCCCTCCCTCCCCCTCTCGCCTTCTCCCTCCCTCTCACCCACCCCTCTCTCGTCCTCCCAACTCTCACACTCACTCTGCTCTCACCCTCCTCTCCCTCCCCTCTCTCGCCTTTTCCCACCCTCTCACCCTCCCCTCTCTCGCCTTCTTCTTCCTTCTCGCCCTCTCCTCCCTCCCTCCCTCTCTCACGCTCCCCCTCGCCCTCTCCTCTCTCGCTCCTCGCCCTCTCCCCTCTCGCCCATCCCTCTTTCTCACCCTCCCTTCTCTCGCCCCCCACTCTCTCGATTGCCCCCTATTGCCCTTTTCACTCCCTCTCGCCCTCCCCCTCACTCCCTCCCTCTCTCGCCCTCTCCCTCTCCCTCCCCTCTCTACTCATCCTTCCCCCTCTCTCTGGGCCTCTCCCTCCTTCTTGCCTTCACCTCCATGCCTCCTCTTTGTCCCCCTCCACACTCTCTCGCTCCCCTTCTTGCCCTCACATCTCTGATCCTCTCCCTCTCTCTGGCCTTCCCCTCTCTTGCCCTCCCCTCTCTGGCCCTCCACTCTCTCACCTTACCCTCTCCTCCTTCCCATCTCTCACCATTTCCCTCCCTCTGGCCCTCGCCCTCCCCCTCCCTCTCGCCCTCCCAACTCTTGCCCTCCCCTCTCTCGTCCTCCGTTCTGTCGTCCTCCCCTCGCTCGCCCTCCTCTCTCTCGCCTCCTCTCTCTCGCCCTACCCTTGCTCGCCCTCCCCTCTCTCACCCTCCACTCTCTTTCCCACCCCTCTCTCGTCCTCCCCTCTCTCGCCCTCCCCTCGTTTGCCCTTCTCTCTCTCATCGTCCCCTCCCTCGCCACCCCTCTCTCATCTTCTGCTCTCTCGCCCACCCCCTCTCGTCCTCCTCTCTCTCGTTTTCCCGTCTCTCGCCATCCTCTCTCTCGCCCTCCCCTCGCTCGCCCTCCTCTCTCTCGCCCTCCCCTCCCTCGCCCTCCCCTCCCTCGCCCTCCTCTCTATCATCCTCACCTCTCTCGTCCTCCCCTCTCACGTGGTGCTCTCTCTGGCTCTCCTTTCTCACACCCTCCCCTCTCCATCCTCCCATCTCTCATCTTATCCCTCCCTCTCGCCCCCATCACTTGCCCTCCCATCTCTCGTCCTCTCCTCTCTCTCCCTCCCCTCTCTCGCCCTCCCCCTCTCGCCCTCCCCTCTCTCGTCCTCCCTTCTCTTGTCCTGCCTTCTCTCGCCCACCCCTCTCTCATCCTCCCCCTCTCTTGCCTTCCCCTCACTCGCCCTCCTCTCTGTCGCCCACCCCTCCCCCACCCTCCTCTCTCTTGCCCTCCTCTCTCTCGTCCTCCCCTCTCTCGCCCTCCTCTCTATCACCCTCCCCTCTCCACCCTCCCATTTCTCACCCTCTCCCTCCCTCTCGCCCTTCCCTCTCTCGCCCTCCCCTCACTTGCCTTCAACTCCCTCCCTCCCCTGTCTCACCACACCCTCTCTCGCCCTCACCTCTCTTGTCCTCCCCTCTCTTGTCCTTCCTCTCTCTGCCCCCTCATCCTCCCCTCTCTCTCCATCCACTCTCTCACCCTCCCCTCTCTTGCCCTCCCCTCTCTCGACCTCCCGTCTCTCACCATCCTCTCTCTCGTCCTCCCATCTCTCGTCCTCCCCTCTCTCGCCCTCCCCTCTCTCACTTTCTCCACCATCACGCCCTTGTCACGCCTTCCCCTCTTGCCACCCCACTCTCCCTCCCCTCGCTCCCTCCCCTCTCTCCCCCTCCCCCTTCTCGCACTCCCCCTCTCACACCCTCCCCCTTTCTCCCAACTCCTCTCTCGTCATCTCCCTCCCTCTCGCCCTCCACTCCCCTCCCTCTCTCCCTTCTCTCACCCTCCCCTCTCCTACCCTCTCACTCCCTCTCGACCTCCTCTCTCGCCCTTCCCTCTCTCTCGTTCTCCCCTCTCTCAACCATCCCTCTCTCGCCCTCCCATCCCTCCCTCCTTCTCTCACCCTCCCCTTTCTCGTCCACCCCTCTCTCACACTCACTCATCTCTCACCTTCCCCTCCCTTTCCTCTCTCACCTTCTCCTTCGCTCTCACCCCTCCTCCCTCCCTCCCCTCTCTTGCTGTCTCCTCCGTCCCTCCCCTCACACGCTCCCCCTCGCCCTCTCCTCTCTCGCCCCTCGCTCTCTTACCTCTCACCCATCCCTCTTTCTCACCCTCCCCTCTCTCGCTCTCCACTCTCGACCTCGCCCTCTCGCACTTTCACTCCCTCCCGCCCTCCCCCTCACTCCCTCCCTTCTCTCGCCCTCCCTCGCTCCTCTCGCTCGCCCTCTCCCTCCTTCTTGCCTTCACCTCCATGCCTCCTCTTGTCCCCTCCACACTCTCTCGCCCCCCTCTCTTGCCCTCACCTCTCTCATACTTTCCCTCTCTCTCGTCTTCCTCTCTCTCACCCTCCCCTTTCTGGCCCTCCTCTCTCTCATCCTCCACTCTCCACCTTCCCATCTCACCCCCTTACCCTCCCTCTGGCCCTCCCCCACCCCCTCCCTCTCCCCCTCCCAACTCTTGCTCTCCCCTCTCTCATCCTCAGCTCCCTCGTCCTCCCCTCTCACGTCCTTCCCTCTCTTTCCCTCCACCCTCCCATCTCTCACCCTATCCCTCCCTCTTGCCCTCCCCCTTCCACTCCCCCTCCCATCACTTGCCCTCCGCTCTCTCGTCCTCTCCTGTCTCTCCCTTCCCTCTCTCGTCCTCCCGTCTCTCGTATTCCCCTCTCTCGCCCTCCCCTCTCTCGCCCACCCATCTCTCGTCCTCCGCTCTCCTGCCCTCCCCTCACTCGCCCTCCTCTCTCTCAACCTCCCCTCTCCACCCTCCCATCTCTCACCCTCTCCCTCCCGCTCGCCCTTCCCTCTGTCTCCTTCCCCTCACTTGCCTTCCCCTCCCTCCCTCCCCTCACTCGCCACCTCCTGTCACGCCATCACCTCTCTCGTCCTCCCCTCTATCGCCCTCCCCTCTCTCGTCCTCCCGCTCTCATCCCCTCATCCTCCCCTCTCTCTCCATCCCCTCTCGCGTCCTCCCCTATCTTGCCCTCCCCTCGGTCGGCCTCCTCTCTCTTGGCCTTCCCTCCCTCACACTACCCTCGATCGCCCTCCTCTATCTCGTCGTCCTCTCTCGCCCTCCTCTCTCTCGTCCTCCCCTCTCTCGGCCTCCCCTCTCTGGACCTCCACCCTCTCACCCTTACATCTCTCTCTCCCCCTCTTGCCCTCCTCTCTCTCGCCTTCTCCCTCTCTCTCGCCCTCACCGCCCTCCCTCCCACCTCTCGCCTTCCCTTTTCTTGCACTCCTCTCTCTCGCCCTACCCCCTCACCCTCCCCTCTCTCTTAGCCATCCCTATATCTCGCCCTCCCCTCTCTCACTCTCCACCCCCTCACCCTCTCCTCACTCGCTCTCCTCTCTCGCCCTTCCCTCTATTTCAATCCCCTCTCTGGGCTTCCTCTCTCACTCTCCCCTCTCTCTCGCCCATCCCTCTAGCTCGCCATCCACCTCTCCTGCCCTCCCCTCTCTCGTACTCCCCAACTTCCCCCCTCTCGCCCTCCAATTTCTCGTCCTCCCCTCTCTCACACTCACTCATCTCTCAGCCTCCCCACCCTCCCCTCTCTCGCCTTCTCCCTCCCTCTCACCCACCCCTCTCTTGTCTTCCCAAATCTCACAGTCACTCCGCTCTCACCCTCCTCTCCCTCCCTTCTCTCGCCTCTTCCCAGCCTCTCACCCTCCCCTCTCTCGCCTTCTTCTTCCTTCTCGCCCTCTCCTCCCTCCCTCCCCTCTCTCACGCTCCCCCTCACCCTCTCCTCTCTCGCTCCTCGTCCTTTCCCCTCTCGCCCATCCGTCTTTCTCACCCTCCCCTCTCTCGCCCTCCCTCTCACTCTCTCCCTTCTCTCGGCCTCTCACTATCTCTCGCTCTCCACTCCCTCCCTCTCTAGTCATCCTTCCCTCCTCTCTCTCGGCCTCTCCCTCCTTCTTGCCTTCGCCTCCATGCCTCCTCTTTATCGCCCTCCACACTCTCTCACCCCCCTCTCTTGCCCTCCCCTCTCTGGCCCTCCTCTCTCTCACCCTCCCCTCTGCACCTTCCCATCTCTTACCGTTTCCCTCCCTCTGGCCCTCCCCCTCCTCCTCCCTCTTGCCCTCCCATCTCTTGCCCTCTCCTCTCTCGTCCTCCCCTCTCTCGCCCTCCCCTCTCTCGCCCTCCCCTCGCTCGCCCTCCCCTCTTTCATCCTCTCCTCTCTTGCCCACCACTCTCTCGTCCTCCCCTCTCTCGCCCTCTCCTCGCTCGCCCTCCTCTCTCTCATCGTCCCCTCTCTCACCACCCCTCTCTCATCCTCCGCTCTCTCGTCCTCCTCTCTCTCGTCTTCCCCTATCTCGCCCACCTCTCTATCGTACTCCCCTCTCTCGCCTTCCCCTCGCTTGCCCTCCTTTCTCTCGCCCTCCCCTCCCTCGCCCTCCTCTCTCTCGTCCTCCCCACTCTCGCCCTCTCTCTCGCTATCTCCCTCCTTCTCACCCTCCATTCCCCTCCCTCCCTCCCCTCTCTCACCCTCTCACTCCCTCTCGCCCTCCTCTCTCTCGTCCTCCCCTCTCTCGCCCTCCCTTCTCTCGTCCTCCCCTCTCTCATGCCCCGCTCTCGCGTCCTCCCCACTCTCGCCCTCTCCTCTCTCATCCTCCCCTCTCTCACCCTCCTCTCTCTCACCCTCCCCTCTCTCGCCCTCCCCACTCTTGCCCTCCCCTATCTCTCCCTCCCATCTCTGCCCTCCCCGCCCTCCCCTCTCTCGCCCTCCTCCTCTCTCGCACTTCCCCTCTCTCGACCTCCCCTTTCTCTTCACCCCTCTCTCGCCCTCCTCCTCTCTCGCACTTCCCCTCTCTCGACCTCCCCTTTCTCTTCACCCCTCTCTCGCTATCTCCCTCCTTCTCACCCTCCATTCCCCTCCCTCCTCTCCCCTCTCTCACCCTCTCACTCCCTCTCGCCCTCCCCTCTCTCGCCCTCCCCTCTCTCGCCCTCCCTTCTCTCGCCCTCTCTCCCTCCTCTCTCTCGCCCTCTCCCTCCTTCTTGCCTTCACCTCCATGCCTCCTCTTTGTTGCCCTCCACACTCTCCCACCCGCTCTCTTGTCCTCACCTCTCCCTCCTCTCTCTCGCCCTCCCTTCTCTCGCCCTCCTCTCTCTCCCCCTCCCCTCTCTCGTCCTCCCCTTTCTCGCCCTCCTCTCTCTCGTCCTCCCTTCTCTCGTCCTCCCATCTTTTGTCCTCCTCTCTCTCGCCCTCCCCTCTCTCACCCTCTCCTCTCTCGTCCGCCCCTCTCTCGCCCTCCTCTCTCTCGCCCTTCCCTCTCTAGCCCTCCCCTCTCTCACCCACCTCTCTATCGTACTCCAATATCTCGCCTTCCCTTCGCTCGCCCTCCTCTCTCTCGCCCTCCCCTCCCTCGCCCTCCTCTCTCTCGTTCTCCCCTCTCTCGCCCTCCCCTCTCTCGCCCTCCCCTCTCTCGTCCTCCCCTCTCTCATGCTCCCCTCTCTGGTCCTACCCTCTCTCGCCCTCCTCTCTCTCACCCTCTCCTCTCTCGTCCTCCCCTCTCTCGCCCTCCTCTCTCTCGCCCTTCCCTCTCTAGCCCTCCCCTCTCTCACCCTCCTCTCTCTCGCACTCCCCTCTCTCGCCCTCCCCACTCTCGCCCTCCCCTCTCTCTCTCTCCCGTCTCTACTCTCCCCTCCCTCCCCTCTCTCACGCTCCCCTCTCTCACCCTCTCACTCCCTCTCGCCCTCCTCTCTCGCCCTTCCCTCTCTTTCACTCCCCTCTCTCTCCCTCCTCGCTCACCCTCCCCTCTCTCTCGCCCATCCCTCTATCTCGCCATCCCCTCTCTCTCACTCTCCCCTCTCTCGCCCATCCCTCTCTTGCCCTCCCATCCGTCCCTCTCCTCTCATGCCCTCCCCTCTCTCGTCCTCCCCACCCTCCCCCTCTCTCGCTCTTCCCTTTCTCGTCCTCCCCCTCTCACACTCACTCTTTTCTCACCCTCCCCTACATACCCTTTCTGGCCTTCTCCCTCCCTCTCACCCCCCTCTCTCGTCCTTCCCTCTCTCACACGCACTCCTCTCTCACCCTCCCCTCCTTCCTCTCTCTCGCCTTTTCCCTCCCTCTCATGCTCCCCTCTCTCGCCTTCTCCTTCCCTCTCGCTTTCTCCTCCTCCCTCCCCTCTCTTGCTCTACCCGCTCGCCCTTTCCCTTCCTCTCGCCCTCCACTCCCTCTCCCCCTCTCTTGCGCTCCCTTCCCTTCCCCTCCCCAATCTTGCCCTCCCCTCTCTCGCCTTCACCCTCTCTCGCCCTTCCCCTTCCCCTCTTCCTCCCCTCTCTTCCGCTATGTCTCCCTTGCCCCGTCTCTTTCCCCCTCTTCTTGCCCTCCTCTCTCTCACCCTGCCTCTACACTCACTCCCTCCCCTGTCTCGCTCTCCATCCCCTCTCGCCCACTGCCTCCCTCTCCCCCTCTAACCCCCCTCTCCCTCCCTATCCTCTCTCGCCCTCCCTTCTCTCACCCTCTCACTCCCTCTCGTCCTCCCCTCTCTTGCACTCTCCCCTCTCGCACATCTTTCTCGCCCTCCCCTCTCTCTCGCCCATCCCTGTATCTCGCCATCCCCTCTCTGTCGCTCTCCCCACTCTCACCCTTCCCCCTCTCTCGTCCTCACCTCTCTCGCCCTCCTCTCTCTCGCCCTCCCCTCTCGCGTCCTCCCCTATCGCGTAACCCCTCTCGTCCTCCTCTCTCTTGCCCTCCCCTCTCTCTTGCCCTTCTCTCTCACCCTCCCTCTCTCTCAACCATCCCACTATCTCGCCCTCCCCTATCTCTCGTGCTCTCCACACTCGCACTCCCCTCTCTCTCACCCTCACCTCTCTCGCCCTCCCCTCTCTCGCCCTCCCTTCTCTCGTCCTTCCCTCTCTCGCCCTCCCCTCTCTCGTCCTCCCCTCTCTTGTCCACCCCTCTCTCGCCCTCCTCTCATTCGCCCACCCCTTTCTTGTCCTTCCCTCTCTCGACCTCCCCTTGCTCGCCCTCCTCTCTCTAGCCCTCCCCTCTCTCGCCCTCCCCTCTCTCGCCCACCCATCTCTCGTCCTCCGCTCTCCTGCCCTCCCCTCACTCGCCCTCCTCTCTCTCAACCTCCCCTCTCCACCCTCCCATCTCTCACCCTCTCCCTCCCGCTCGCCCTTCCCTCTGTCTCCTTCCCCTCACTTGCCTTCCCCTCCCTCCCTCCCCTCACTCGCCACCTCCTGTCACGCCATCACCTCTCTCGTCCTCCCCTCTATCGCCCTCCCCTCTCTCGTCCTCCCGCTCTCATCCCCTCATCCTCCCCTCTCTCTCCATCCCCTCTCGCGTCCTCCCCTATCTTGCCCTCCCCTCGGTCGGCCTCCTCTCTCTTGGCCTTCCCTCCCTCACACTACCCTCGATCGCCCTCCTCTATCTCGTCGTCCTCTCTCGCCCTCCTCTCTCTCGTCCTCCCCTCTCTCGGCCTCCCCTCTCTGGACCTCCACCCTCTCACCCTTACATCTCTCTCTCCCCCTCTTGCCCTCCTCTCTCTCGCCTTCTCCCTCTCTCTCGCCCTCACCGCCCTCCCTCCCACCTCTCGCCTTCCCTTTTCTTGCACTCCTCTCTCTCGCCCTACCCCTCACCCTCCCCTCTCTCTTAGCCATCCCTATATCTCGCCCTCCCCTCTCTCACTCTCCACCCCCTCACCCTCTCCTCACTCGCTCTCCTCTCTCGCCCTTCCCTCTATTTCAATCCCCTCTCTGGGCTTCCTCTCTCACTCTCCCCTCTCTCTCGCCCATCCCTCTAGCTCGCCATCCACCTCTCCTGCCCTCCCCTCTCTCGTACTCCCCAACTTCCCCCCTCTCGCCCTCCAATTTCTCGTCCTCCCCTCTCTCACACTCACTCATCTCTCAGCCTCCCCACCCTCCCCTCTCTCGCCTTCTCCCTCCCTCTCACCCACCCCTCTCTTGTCTTCCCAAATCTCACAGTCACTCCGCTCTCACCCTCCTCTCCCTCCCTTCTCTCGCCTCTTCCCAGCCTCTCACCCTCCCCTCTCTCGCCTTCTTCTTCCTTCTCGCCCTCTCCTCCCTCCCTCCCCTCTCTCACGCTCCCCCTCACCCTCTCCTCTCTCGCTCCTCGTCCTTTCCCCTCTCGCCCATCCGTCTTTCTCACCCTCCCCTCTCTCGCCCTCCCTCTCACTCTCTCCCTTCTCTCGGCCTCTCACTATCTCTCGCTCTCCACTCCCTCCCTCTCTAGTCATCCTTCCCTCCTCTCTCTCGGCCTCTCCCTCCTTCTTGCCTTCGCCTCCATGCCTCCTCTTTATCGCCCTCCACACTCTCTCACCCCCCTCTCTTGCCCTCCCCTCTCTGGCCCTCCTCTCTCTCACCCTCCCCTCTGCACCTTCCCATCTCTTACCGTTTCCCTCCCTCTGGCCCTCCCCCTCCTCCTCCCTCTTGCCCTCCCATCTCTTGCCCTCTCCTCTCTCGTCCTCCCCTCTCTCGCCCTCCTCTCTCTCGCCCTCCCCTCGCTCGCCCTCCCCTCTTTCATCCTCTCCTCTCTTGCCCACCACTCTCTCGTCCTCCCCTCTCTCGCCCTCTCCTCGCTCGCCCTCCTCTCTCTCATCGTCCCCTCTCTCACCACCCCTCTCTCATCCTCCGCTCTCTCGTCCTCCTCTCTCTCGTCTTCCCCTATCTCGCCCACCTCTCTATCGTACTCCCCTCTCTCGCCTTCCCCTCGCTTGCCCTCCTTTCTCTCGCCCTCCCCTCCCTCGCCCTCCTCTCTCTCGTCCTCCCCACTCTCGCCCTCTCTCTCGCTATCTCCCTCCTTCTCACCCTCCATTCCCCTCCCTCCCTCCCCTCTCTCACCCTCTCACTCCCTCTCGCCCTCCTCTCTCTCGTCCTCCCCTCTCTCGCCCTCCCTTCTCTCGTCCTCCCCTCTCTCATGCCCCGCTCTCGCGTCCTCCCCACTCTCGCCCTCTCCTCTCTCATCCTCCCCTCTCTCACCCTCCTCTCTCTCACCCTCCCCTCTCTCGCCCTCCCCACTCTTGCCCTCCCCTATCTCTCCCTCCCATCTCTGCCCTCCCCGCCCTCCCCTCTCTCGCCCTCCTCCTCTCTCGCACTTCCCCTCTCTCGACCTCCCCCTTTCTCTTCACCCCTCTCTCGCCCTCCTCCTCTCTCGCACTTCCCCTCTCTCGACCTCCCCCTTTCTCTTCACCCCTCTCTCGCTATCTCCCTCCTTCTCACCCTCCATTCCCCTCCCTCCCTCCCCTCTCTCACCCTCTCACTCCCTCTCGCCCTCCTCTCTCTCGTCCTCCCCTCTCTCGCCCTCCCTTCTCTCGCCCTCTCTCCCTCCTCTCTCTCGCCCTCTCCCTCCTTCTTGCCTTCACCTCCATGCCTCCTCTTTGTTGCCCTCCACACTCTCCCACCCGCTCTCTTGTCCTCACCTCTCCCTCCTCTCTCTCGCCCTCCCTTCTCTCGCCCTCCTCTCTCTCCACCTCCCCTTTCTCGTCCTCCCCTTTCTCGCCCTCCTCTCTCTCGTCCTCCCTTCTCTCGTCCTCCCATCTTTTGTCCTCCTCTCTCTCGCCCTCCCCTCTCTCACCCTCTCCTCTCTCGTCCGCCCCTCTCTCGCCCTCCTCTCTCTCGCCCTTCCCTCTCTAGCCCTCCCCTCTCTCACCCACCTCTCTATCGTACTCCAATATCTCGCCTTCCCTTCGCTCGCCCTCCTCTCTCTCGCCCTCCCCTCCCTCGCCCTCCTCTCTCTCGTTCTCCCCTCTCTCGCCCTCCCCTCTATCGCCCTCCCCTCTCTCGTCCTCCCCTCTCTCATGCTCCCCTCTCTGGTCCTACCCTCTCTCGCCCTCCTCTCTCTCACCCTCTCCTCTCTCGTCCTCCCCTCTCTCGCCCTCCTCTCTCTCGCCCTTCCCTCTCTAGCCCTCCCCTCTCTCACCCTCCTCTCTCTCGCACTCCCCTCTCTCGCCCTCCCCACTCTCGCCCTCCCCTCTCTCTCTCTCCCGTCTCTACTCTCCCCTCCCTCCCCTCTCTCACGCTCCCCTCTCTCACCCTCTCACTCCCTCTCGCCCTCCTCTCTCGCCCTTCCCTCTCTTTCACTCCCCTCTCTCTCCCTCCTCGCTCACCCTCCCCTCTCTCTCGCCCATCCCTCTATCTCGCCATCCCCTCTCTCTCACTCTCCCCTCTCTCGCCCATCCCTCTCTTGCCCTCCCATCCGTCCCTCTCCTCTCATGCCCTCCCCTCTCTCGTCCTCCCCACCCTCCCCTCTCTCGCTCTTCCCTTTCTCGTCCTCCCCTCTCACACTCACTCTTTTCTCACCCTCCCCTACATACCCTTTCTGGCCTTCTCCCTCCCTCTCACCCCCCTCTCTCGTCCTTCCCTCTCTCACACGCACTCCTCTCTCACCCTCCCCTCCTTCCTCTCTCTCGCCTTTTCCCTCCCTCTCATGCTCCCCTCTCTCGCCTTCTCCTTCCCTCTCGCTTTCTCCTCCTCCCTCCCCTCTCTTGCTCTACCCGCTCGCCCTTTCCCTTCCTCTCGCCCTCCACTCCCTCTCCCCCTCTCTTGCGCTCCCTTCCCTTCCCCTCCCCAATCTTGCCCTCCCCTCTCTCGCCTTCACCCTCTCTCGCCCTTCCCCTTCCCCTCTTCCTCCCCTCTCTTCCGCTATGTCTCCCTTGCCCCGTCTCTTTCCCCCTCTTCTTGCCCTCCTCTCTCTCACCCTGCCTCTACACTCACTCCCTCCCCTGTCTCGCTCTCCATCCCCTCTCGCCCACTGCCTCCCTCTCCCCCTCTAACCCCCCTCTCCCTCCCTATCCTCTCTCGCCCTCCCTTCTCTCACCCTCTCACTCCCTCTCGTCCTCCCCTCTCTTGCACTCTCCCCTCTCGCACATCTTTCTCGCCCTCCCCTCTCTCTCGCCCATCCCTGTATCTCGCCATCCCCTCTCTGTCGCTCTCCCCACTCTCACCCTTCCCCCTCTCTCGTCCTCACCTCTCTCGCCCTCCTCTCTCTCGCCCTCCCCTCTCGCGTCCTCCCCTATCGCGTAACCCCTCTCGTCCTCCTCTCTCTTGCCCTCCCCTCTCTCTTGCCCTTCTCTCTCACCCTCCCCTCTCTCTCAACCATCCCACTATCTCGCCCTCCCCTATCTCTCGTGCTCTCCACACTCGCACTCCCCTCTCTCTCACCCTCACCTCTCTCGCCCTCCCCTCTCTCGCCCTCCCTTCTCTCGTCCTTCCCTCTCTCGCCCTCCCCTCTCTCGTCCTCCCCTCTCTTGTCCACCCCTCTCTCGCCCTCCTCTCATTCGCCCACCCCTTTCTTGTCCTTCCCTCTCTCGACCTCCCCTTGCTCGCCCTCCTCTCTCTAGCCCTCCCCTCTCTCACCCTCCCCTTGCTCGCCCTCCTCTCTCTCACCCTCCCCTCCCTCGCTCTCATCTCTCTCGCCCTACCCTCTCTCATCCTCCCCTCTCTGGCCCTCGCCTCCTTTGCTCTCCTCTCTCTCACCCTCCCATCTCCACCCTCCCATCTCTCACGCTCTCCCTCCCTCTCGCCCTCCCTCTCCCCCTCCCCTCCCTCCCCCTCTCGTCCTCCCCTCTCTCTCGCCTCCTCTCCCTCGCCCTCCTCTCTCTCGCCCTCCCCTCTCTCGTCCTTCCCTCTCTCGCCGTCCCCTCTCTCACCCTCCCCTCTCTCGCCCTTCCTTTACTTGCTTTCCCCTCCCTCCTTCTTCTCTCTCGCACTCCCCTCTCCCGACGTCCCCTTTCTCGCCCTCCTTTCTATCGCCCTCCCCTCTCTCGCACTCCCGTCTCTCGTCCTCCACTCTCTCACCCACCACTCTCTCGCCCTCCCCTCTCTCGCCCTCTCTCCCTCCTCGCTCTCGCTCTCTCCCTCTCCCTGCTTCTTGCCTTCACCTCCATGCCTCCTCTTTTTCGCCCTCCTCACTCTCCCGCCCGCTCTCTTGTCCTCACCTCTCTCATCCTCTCCCTCTCTCTCCCCCAGACTTCCCTCCCTTCCCCTCTCTGACTCTCCTCTCTCTCACCCTCCTCTCTCCATTCTCCATCTCTCACCCTCTCCCTCCCTCTCGCGCTCCCCTCTCCCTCCCTCATGCCATCCTCTCTCTTGTCCCCCTCTCTCGTCCTCCCCTCTCTCGTCCTCCCATCTCTACCTCACCTGTCTCGTCTTCCCCTCCCTCGCCCACCCCTCTCTCGCCCTCCCCCTCTCGCCCTCCCCTCTCCATTCTCCATCTCTCATCCTCTCCCTCCCTCTCACGCTCCCCCTCCCCCTCCCTCTCGCCCTCCCCTCTCTTGCACTCCCCCTCTCGTCTTCCCTCTCTCTCCCTCACGTGTCTCGTCCTCCCGTCCCTCGCCCACCCCTCTCTCGCCCTCCCCTCCCTCTCCTCCCTTCTCTCATCCTCCGCTCTCTTGTCCTCCTCTCTCTCCCCCTCCCGTCTCTCGCCCTCCCTTCTCTCGCCCTCCTCTCTCTCCACCTCCCCTTTCTCGTACTCCCCTCTCTCGCCCTGCCCTCTCTCGTCCTCCCTTCTCTCGTCCTCCCCTCTCTTGTCCTCCTCCCTTTCTCCCTCCCCTTCCTCGCCCTCCACTCTCTCATCCTCCCCTCTGTCGCCCTCCCCTCTTTGGCCCTCCTGTCTCTCACCCACCGCTCTTCACCCTGTCCCTCCCTCTCGCCCTCCCCTCTCTTGGCCTCCCTTCTCTTGCCCTCCCCTCTCTCTCCCTCCCCTGTCTCATCCTGCCCTCTCTCGCCCTCCCCTCTCTCGTCCTCCCCTCTCCCGACCTCTCCTCTCTCGCCCTCCCCTCTCACGTCCTCCCCTCTCTTGTCGTCCCATCTCTCGCCCACCCCTCTCTCACCCTACCCTCTCTCGCCCGCCCCTCCCTCCCCCTCCTCTCGCTCGACCTCCTCTCTCTCGCCTCCCCTCCCTCGCCCTCCCCTCTCTCAGCCTCCGCACTCTCGCCCTTCCCTCTCTCGTCCTCCCCTCTCTAGTCCACCCCTCTCTCGCCCTCCACTCTTCCACTCACCCCTTTCTTGTCCTTCCCTCTCTCGACCTCCCCTTGCTCGCCCTCCTCTCTCTCGCCCTCCCCTCTCTCACACTCCCCTTGCTCACCCTCCTCTCTCGCACCCTCCCTCCCTCGCCCTCCCCTCTCTCGGCCTCCGCACTCTCGCCCTTCCCTCTCTCGTCCTCCCCTCTCTTGTCTTCCCCTCTCTCGCCCACCCCTCTCTCATCCTCGCCTCTCTCACCCTCCCCTCCCTCGCCCTCACCTCCCTTCCTCTCCCCTCGTTCTCCCTCCTCTCTCTGGCCCCCCGTCGTCCTCCCCTCTCTTGCCCTCCTCTCTCTCACCCTCCCCTCTCTCGCCCTCCACTCTCTTGCCCTCCCCTCCCTCTCGTCCTCTCCTCTCTCGCCCTCCCTTTTCTTGCCTTCCCCTCCCTCCTTCTTCTCTCTCGCTCTCCCCCTCTCGCACTCCCTTCTCTCGCCGTCCACTCTCTCGCCCTCCACTCTCTCTCCCTCACCTCTCTCGCACCCGCCTCTCTCGACCACTCCTCTCTCGCCCTCACCTCTCTCGTCCTCCCTCCCTTCTCTCTCCCTCTCCCTCCTTCTTGCCTTCACCTCCATGCCTCCTCTTTGTCGCCCTCCACACCCGCCCGCCCCCTCTCTTGCCCTCACCTCTCTCATCCTCTCCCTTCCTCTTGCCCTGCCTTCCCTCCCTTCCACTGTCTGGCCAACCTCTCTCTCACCCTCCCCTCTCCACCCTTCATCTCTCACCCACTCTCGTCCTCCCCTCTCTCATGCTCACTCCTCTCTCGCCCTCCCTTCCCTCCCCTCTCTCATCTTTTCCCTCCCTCTCATCCTCCTCTCTCTCGCCTTCTCCTTCCCTCTCGCCCTCTCGTCCCTCCCTCCCCTCTGTTGCTCTCATCTCCCTCCCTCCCATCTCTCACGCTACCCCTCGCCCTCTACTCTCTTGCCCCTCGCCCTCTCCCCTCTCGCCCTCTCCCTGCCTCTCGCCCTCAACTCCCTCTCCCCCTATCTCGCGCTCCTTTCCCTTGCCCTCCGCAGTCTTGCCTCCCCTCTCTCGCCTTCCCCCTCTCTCACCCTTCCCCATCGCTCACCCTTCCCCTGCCTCTCTCCCTCCCCTTTCTTCCGCTTGCTCTCACTTGCCACCTGTCTCTCCCCCTTCTTGCCCTCCCCTCTCTGGCCCTCCCTCTCCACTTCCTCCCTCCCCCATCTCGCCCTCCATCCCCTCTCGCCCGCTCCCTCCCTCTCGCCCTCTAACCCCCTCACTCCCTCTCCTCTCTCGCCCTCCCCGCTCTTGCACTCTCCCCTCTCGCCCACCTCTCTCGCCCTCCCATCTCTCTCGCCCTTCTCCCTCACCTTCCCATCTCTTGCCCATCCCTCTATCTCACCATCCCCTCTCTGTCGTGCTCCCCTCTCTCACCCTCCCCCTCTCTCGTCCTCCCCTCTCTAGTCCACCCCTCTCTCGCCCTCCACTCTTCCACTCACCCCTTTCTTGTCCTTCCCTCTCTCGACCTCCCCTTGCTCGCCCTCCTCTCTCTCGCCCTCCCCTCTCTCACACTCCCCTTGCTCACCCTCCTCTCTCGCACCCTCCCCTCCCTCGCCCTCCCCTCTCTCGGCCTCCGCACTCTCGCCCTTCCCTCTCTCGTCCTCCCCTCTCTTGTCTTCCCCTCTCTCGCCTACCCCTCTCTCATCCTCGCCTCTCTCACCCTCCCCTCCCTCGCCCTCACCTCCCTTCCTCTCCCCTCGTTCTCCCTCCTCTCTCTGGCCCCCCCGTCGTCCTCCCCTCTCTTGCCCTCCTCTCTCTCACCCTCCCCTCTCTCGCCCTCCACTCTCTTGCCCTCCCCTCCCTCTCGTCCTCTCCTCTCTCGCCCTCCCTTTTCTTGCCTTCCCCTCCCTCCTTCTTCTCTCTCGCTCTCCCCCTCTCGCACTCCCTTCTCTCGCCGTCCACTCTCTCGCCCTCCACTCTCTCTCCCTCACCTCTCTCGCACCCTCCTCTCTCGACCACTCCTCTCTCGCCCTCACCTCTCTCGTCCTCCCTCCCTTCTCTCTCCCTCTCCCTCCTTCTTGCCTTCACCTCCATGCCTCCTCTTTGTCGCCCTCCACACCCGCCCGCCCCCTCTCTTGCCCTCACCTCTCTCATCCTCTCCCTTCCTCTTGCCCTGCCTTCCCTCCCTTCCACTGTCTGGCCATCCTCTCTCTCACCCTCCCCTCTCCACCCTTCATCTCTCACCCACTCTCGTCCTCCCCTCTCTCATGCTCACTCCTCTCTCGCCCTCCCTTCCCTCCCCTCTCTCATCTTTTCCCTCCCTCTCGTCCTCCTCTCTCTCGCCTTCTCCTTCCCTCTCGCCCTCTCGTCCCTCCCTCCCCTCTGTTGCTCTCATCTCCCTCCCTCCCATCTCTCACGCTACCCCTCGCCCTCTACTCTCTTGCCCCTCGCCCTCTCCCCTCTCGCCCTCTCCCTGCCTCTCGCCCTCAACTCCCTCTCCCCCTCTCTCGCGCTCCTTTCCCTTGCCCTCCGCAGTCTTGCCTCCCCTCTCTCGCCTTCCCCCTCTCTCACCCTTCCCCATCGCTCACCCTTCCCCTGCCTCTCTCCCTCCCCTTTCTTCCGCTTGCTCTCACTTGCCACCTGTCTCTCCCCCTTCTTGCCCTCCCCTCTCTCGCCCTCCCTCTCCACTTCCTCCCTCCCCCATCTCGCCCTCCATCCCCTCTCGCCCGCTCCCTCCCTCTCGCCCTCTAACCCCCTCACTCCCTCTCCTCTCTCGCCCTCCCCGCTCTTGCACTCTCCCCTCTCGCCCACCTCTCTCGCCCTCCCATCTCTCTCGCCCTTCTCCCTCACCTTCCCATCTCTTGCCCATCCCTCTATCTCACCATCCCCTCTCTGTCGTGCTCCCCTCTCTCACCCTCCCCCTCTCTCGTCCACCCCTCTCTCGCCCTCCCCTCTCTCGCCCTCCCCTCTCTCGACCTCCCCTCTCTCGTCCTCCCCTCTCTCGTCCTCCCCTCTCTCGACCACGCCTCTCTCGCCCTCCCCTCTCTCGCCCTCTCTCCCTCCTCTCTCTCGCCCTCTCCCCGTTCTTGCTTTCACCTCCATGCCTCCCCAATGTCGCCCTCCACACTCTCCCGCCCGGTCTCTTGTCCTCACCATTCTCATCCTCTCCCTCTCTCTCGCCCTGCATTCCCTCCCTTCCCCTCTCTGGCCCTCCTCTCTCTCACTCTCCCTTCTCCATTCTCCTGCTCTCACCCTCTCCCTCCTTCTCGCCCTCCTCTCCCCCTCCGTCTTGCCCTTCCCTCTCTCGTCAGCTCCTCTCTCGTCCTCCCTTCTCTCGTCCTCCCCTCTTTTGTCCTCCTCTCTCTCGCCCTCCCTTCGCTCGCCCTCCTCTCTCTCCACCTCCTCTTTCTCGTCATCCCCTCCCTCGCCCTCCACTCTCTCGTCCTCCCCTCTCTCGCACTCCCCTCTTTGGCCCTCCTCTCTCTCACCCTCCCCTCTCCACCGTCCCATCTCTCACTCTGTCCCTCCCTCTCGGCATCCCCTCTCTTGGCCTCCATTCTCTTGCCCTCCCCTCTCTCTCCCTCCCCTCTCTCATCCTCCCCTCTCTCACCCTCCCCTCTCTCGCCTTCCCCTCTCTCGTCCTTCCCTCTCTTGTCCTCCCTTATCTCGCCCACCCCTCTCTCGCCCTCCCCTCTCTTGCCCTCCCCTCACTCGCCCTCCTCTCTATCGCCCTTCCCTCCCTCGCCCTTCCCTCCCTCCCCCTCCGCTCGCTCGACCTTCTCTCTCTCGCCTCCCCTCCCTCGCCCTCCCCTCTCTCTGCCTCCACTCTCTCGCCCTTTCCTCTCTCATCCTCCTCTCTCTCGCCCTCACCTCCCTCGCCCACCCCTCCCTTGCCCTCCACTCGTTCGCCCTCTTCTCTCATGCCCTCCCCTCTCTCGTCCTCCCCTCTCTCGCCCTCCCCTCTCTCACCCTCCCCTCTCTCGCCCTCCACTCTCTTGCCCTCCCCTCCCTCTCGTCCTCCCCTCTCTCGCCCTCCCCTCTCTCACCCTCCCCTCTCTCGCCCTCCACTCTCTTGCCCTCCCCTCCCTCTCGTCCTCTCCTCTCTCGCCCTCCCTTTATTTGCCTTCCTCTCCCCTTCTTCTCTCTCTTAATCCCCTCTCTCGCCCTTCCCTCTCTCGCACTCCCCTCTCCCGCCCTCCAATCTCTCGCCCTCCACTCTCTCGCCCTCCCCTCTCTCGCACTCCCTTCTATCGACCACTCCTCTCTCGCCCTCACCTCTCTCGCTCTCCCTCCCTTCTCTCTCCCAGCCACTCCTTCTTGCCTTCACCTCCATGCCTCCTCTTTGTCGCCCTCCACACTCGCCCGCACCCCTCTTCACCTCACCTCTCTCATCCTCTCCCTTCCTCTCGCCCAGCCTTCCCTCCCTTCCCCTCTCTGGCCATCCTCTCTCTCACCCTCCCCTCTCCACCCTCCATCTCTCACCATCTCTCGTCCTCCCCTCTCTCACGCTCACTCCTCTCTCACCCTCCCTTCCCTCCCCCTCACCTTTTCCCTCCCTCTCACCCTCCTCTCTCTCGCCTTCTCCTTCCCTCTCGCCCTCTCCTGCCTCCCTCCCCTCTCTTGCTCTCCCCGCCCTCCCATCTCTCACGCTACCCCACGCCCTCTACTCTCTTGCCCCTTGCCCTCTCCCCTCTCGCCCTCTCCCTATCTCTCGCCCTCCACTCCCTCTCCATGTCTCTCGCGCTCCATTCCCTTGCACTCCCCAGTCTTGCCTCCCCTCTCTCGCCTTCCCCTCCCACCCTTCCCCCTCGCTCGCCCTTCCCCTCCCTCACTCCCTCCCCTCTCTTCCGCTATCTCTCACTTTCCCCCTCTCTCTCCCCCCTTCTTGCCCTCCCCTCTCTCCCCCTGCCTCTCCACTCCCTCCCTCCCCCATCTCGCCCTCCATCCCCTCTCGCCCGCTCCCTTCCTCTCGCCCTCTAACCCCCTCACTCCATCTCCTCTCTCGCCCTCTCTTCTCTCACCCTCTCACTCCCTCTCGACCTCCTCTCTCGCCCTCCCCTCTCTTGCACTCTCCCCTCTCGCCCACCTCTCTCGCCCTCCCCTCTCTCTTGCCCATCCCTCTATCTCGCCATCTCCTCTCTGTCGTGCTCCGCACTCTCACATTTCCCCCTCTCTCGTCCACCCCTCTCTCGCCTTCCTCTCTCTCGCCCTCCCGTCTTTCGTCCTCCTCTCTCTCATCCTCCCCTCTCTCGTCCTCTCCTGTCTCGTCCTCCCCTCTCTCGCCCTCGCCTCTCTCATCCTCCCCTCCCTCGCCCTCCTCTCTCTCGACCTCCCCTCCCTCGCTCTCCTCCCTCTCGCCCTCACCTCTCTCACACTCACTTCTCTCTCACCCTCCCCTCCCTCCCCTCTCTCGCCTTCTCCCTTCCTCTAGCCCTTCCATTCCTTCGTCCCCTCTCACGCTCTCCCCTTTCTCAGCCTCACTCTCTCTCGCCCTCCCCTCTCACCTTCTCCCTCACTCCTTGCCTCACCTCCCATCCTCCTTCCTTTCGTCCTCTGCCTCTCTCTCACTCTCCCCCTCTCACCCTTCCCTCTCTCGCCCATGCCTCTCTCAAACTCCCCTCTCTTGCCCATCCTTCTATCTTGTCAATCCCACTATTTCAAATTCCCCTCTCACGCCCTCCCCGCTCGCACCCTCCCCTTCCTCCCTCCCCTCTCTCGCCCTCTCCCTCTCTCTCCCTCCCCTCCACCTCTCTCCTCTCTCGCCTTTACCCTACCTTCTCTCATTCTACCCTCTCTCGCCCTCTCCCTCCTTCTTGCCTTCATCTCCATCCCTCCCCTCTCTTGAACTCACCTCTCTCACCCTCTCCCTCCACCTCCCCCTCGCCCTCTCCTCCCTCCCCTCCACTCTCTGGACCTCCTGTCTCTCAACCTCACCTCTACCCTCCCCTCTCTCACCCTCTCCCTCCCTCTCGCCCTCCCCTCGCTCACCCTCTCCCTCCACTCCCCTCTCTCGCCTTCCTCTCTCTCGCCCTTGCGTCTCTCACCCTCCCTTCCCACAACCCCCTCTTGCCCCCCATGCCACCCCTCTCTCGCACTCCCCCTACCTCTCACCCTCCCCTCTCTTCCACTATCTCTCCCTTGCCCTCTCTCTCTCAGCCTTCTTGACCTCCCCTCCCTCGCCCTGCCTCTCCACACCCTCCCTCCCCTGTCTCGCCCACCCTCTCCTGTTTCGCCCTCCCCTCTCTGCCCCCTTGCCCTCCCCCTCTCAACCTCCCTTTCCTCTCTCCCTCCCCTCCCTCACACCTCTGTCGCACCCTCCCCTCTCTAGCACTCCCCCTCTTGACCACCCCTCTCTCGGCCTACCCTCCCTCCCTCTCTCACCCTCCCCTCTTTTGTCCTCCTCCCTCTTGCCCTCCACCTCTCTGCCCTCCCCTCCCTCTCTCCCTCCACTCCCTCCCTTCCCTCTCTCACCCTCCACTCTCTCACCCTATTTCTCCCTTGCCACCTCTTCACCCCCCCTCGGTCCTCCACTGTCTCTCTCCACCTTCTCTCACTCTCGACCACCCCCCCCCCGTCTTAATCGGTGTCTCTCTTTCCCCACCTCACTCCGGTTCTCTCTGACAGAATCTCTCTCCCTCCTATGACACCTTCTCTCTCTCTCAGACACACTCTGTCTCCCTAGTCCTTCCCTCTCCTCCTGAACCAGAGACTTGGGAGTGGGGGGTGGGGGCGGGTTAGTCGTGAGGCTGCCTGTTGGGGGTGCGGAGGCGGTGTGATGTTGGAGGAATGTGGATGGGCAAATGCGGTTGAGATGGAACTGCTGGATGGAGACAGAGACGGCAGGACATTAAAAGTGAGGGTGAGGGTGAGGGGAAAGGGAAGAATGAAGCCAGGTGGAGAAAACTGGGTCGGGGTGTGGGGGTGTGTGTGAGAAGGGGAACGACAGAGAGTGAAGAGGAGAAGTTTTGAGAGAAGTTTTGCCACCCAGGTAAATAGTGCTGTGAGGAAGGCATATGGTGTACTGGGCTTTATTGGTAGAGGAATTGAGTTCCGGAGTCCTGAGGTCATGTTGCAGTTGTATAAGACTCTGGTGCGGCCTCATCTGGAGTATTGTGTGCAGTTTTGCTCGCCATACTATAGGAAGGATGTGGAGGCATTGGAACGAGTGCAGAGGAGGTTTACCAGGATGTTGCCTGGCATTGTAGGAAGATCGTATGAGGAAAGGCTGAGGCACTTGGGCCTGTTCTCATTGGAGAAAAGAAGGTTTAGGGGAGATTTGATAGAGGTGTATAAGATGATTAGGGGTTTAGATAGGGTAGACACTGAGAACCTTTTACCGCTAATGGAGTCAGCTGTTACTAGGGGACACAGCTTTAAATTAAGGGGTGGTAGGTATAGGACAGATGTTAGGGGTAGATTCTTTACGCAGCGGGTTGTGAGTTCATGGAATGCCCTGCCAGTAGCAGTGGTGAACTCTCCCTCTTTATGGTCATTTAAGCAGGCATTGGATAGGCATATGGAAGTTATTGGGCTAGTGTAGGTTAGGTAGGATTTGGTCGGCGCAACTTTGAGGGCCGAAGGGCCTGTACTGCGCTGTATTTTTCTATGTTCTATGTTCTAGATAGGGAGAGAATTGAGGAGAAAGAGTAAGGGAGATGAAATGGGGAGGCCGGGTTTGAGTCGGGGGGACAGAGGGAGTTAAACCCAGCTCCTGAGCTCAGGGCCCGGTGTCCTCCCCTTCCCTGAGGACCAGGACCTGGGTCTGAGTCTGTCTCTTTCCAGCTCATCTTCTCCAACACAAAGACACACAACAACATCGGTCACTCTGCTGCCCGGCACGCTTTCATCAACATTTTTATTGGTTACAAATGGAAGTGATGGATACAGTCCGTGGGATGGTGCCTTTTCTCACTGGCCCCTGAGTTGTGAGAAACATTCAAATGTTTCCCTGTAACCCCCGTGTATGATAAGGATGGACAAACCAATGCTACTCTCAGTCTGTTACCATAGCGACAGGCTGCTCCATCGCTGAAAAACTGAACTGAAATGAGAAAATCCCGGATGGATTGATTAATGAGGGAATTTGATTGATGGATGGATCTGGGTGAAGGGATATTTTAGCACATTCTTCAGCTGCTTCCTGAACTTAGTCTGGGTCACGGCATAAATCGCGGTGTTTGTGCAGCAACTGAGGAGCTGCAGCATGAAGCCCAATTCCTGCACAAAGAGATGGAGATACACAGACCGATACCCAATCAAATACATCCGGCTCCATATAGAAAACAGCATTAACATTGACCATAACAGGATGAAATTGGCCGAGATCACAAACAGTAAAATGATGGATTTTTTTCGGTTTCTCATTTCTGTGTCAGACTGAGCGTTCCCATTGGTGTGAGCGCGGAGTCTCCTGCGGGCTCTGCTGGTCACTAAAATGTGTCTGACGGTGAGAACATTGAGGAGCAGAATCAGGAGAAATGGGACACACGGGGTTAGAATGTGGTGGAGGAACTCGATTGTGCCCCAGACACTGGAGAATTGAACAGTGTCTGTTACAAAACAAAACCAGGGGACGTTCCCCAGGTAATACCGAGCTGTGAACATAAAATACCAGGAAATATTCTTTAAACAGCTCAGCACAGTCACTGCTCCCAGAACCACAGCTGCCGTTTTCTCACTGCAATATTTACTTTTCAGCTTGTGGCAACAAATGGCCACAAACCGATCAAAGGTGAAAGTGACGGTGAACCAGACAGAGCAGTCAGTGGCTGCATAAAGCAGGACGGCGTGGATATTGCACACGGGGACGGAGTACCTGAGGAAATAAAACTGTTCCTGATAAACAACGGGAATGTGTCTCAGTATCAGGTCGAGGATAATGACCAGGAGATCCGCCGCTGCCATGGCCCCCAGGTAACATCTGACACATGGAGACAATCCACAATCTTTTTAAAGCAGGACGTAGTTGGTCACTACATTAACTGTGAGGAAGGAAAACAAACCCATTATCCATCAGCCTGGAGGCAAAGGGACCCGTGTAATCTGGGACCCCGTGAGATTTTGAAATGTGTCTCTGTATTCAGGGATTTATTAAAATAATTGGAGCTGGAATAACAAATGGGAAGGCCGGAATTCCTGACAAAAATGTGACATAAACCACAAGAAACCCTCCCTCCCCAAACACACAGAGACGCATCCATAGGACAGATGGTTTCTAGAACATTCCCACACACTCGATCACTCAAGAACAGACACAGGTCACTCCTTCCCAGTTCCTAATACGGAGGGTGGAAACGTTGCTATATTGAAGAATTCTCTCACAGTTTCCTGAAGACAAACGGAGTTTGGGAATTTCTGTATTTTGGCCTAAATTGTGGTCGATCCTGTGTCGTGAAGAAATATAAACACAGGGAAAACGTATTCACCCCTTTAACTGCCTGAGAGGCCATCGGAACAGTGTCTCCTTCTCCCTGGAACGGGATCTCTTCCCTCGGGATATTATCATTTGTTCAATTCACTGACGTCCGGCCGTTCACAAACAATGTCAGGGACAGAACGTTCCAGAGAATGTCAGATATAGAATGTCAGGGACAGAATGTTCCGTGGAATGTCAGTTATAGAATGTCGGAGACAGAACTTTCTGGGGAATGTCAGTCATAGAATTTTGGGGATAGAACGTTCCGGGGAATGTCAGTTATAGAATGTCAGGGACAGAACGTTCCGGGGAGTGTCAGTTATAGAATGTCAGGGACAAAACGTTCCGTGGATCTGTGTGACCTGTCCCCGCCATCGACCCCACCAACATGATGTAGTGTGCAAAGGCTACATATCTGTCCAGCACGAGGAGCTGTGCAGACCACATCATTGTATTATCTATAAATCTCAACCTGATAGTCTGACCAGCTCAGAGACCGGTGCAGTGATAACTAGTAAATTAATCTGTAACCCAGGAGCAGTTACCATCCCAGCATGTAGGACTGTGTACCCCACCCTAGTGCATTGATCTGTAACCCAGGAGCAGTTACCCTCCCAGCATTTAGGACTGTGTACACCACCCCAGTGCATTGATCTGTAACCCAGGCGCAGTTACCATCCCAGCATGTAGGACTGTGTACCCCACCCCAGTGCATTGATCTGTAACCCAGGAGCAGTTACCCTCCCAGCATGTAGGACTGTGTACACCACCCCAGAGCATTGATCTGTAAACCCGGAGCAGTTACCCTCCCAGCATGTAGGGCTGTGTACATCCCCCGAGTGCATTACTCAGCAACACTGTGTTAGATCACTGCCCAGCGTGGGGAAACTTGCAGCCCATGCTGGAAGTGACAGGATGTACAGCTCCCACCCATTTACAGCTCCATATCTATATTGTGCCATGACAAGGAGGTGCTGTGGTTGCGAACATCATTACCAGAGAGATGGTGGGGGAATCAGTTTAAATATCACCACATGAGAGGAGTTTGGGGTAAAGACAAAGAGCGGGAGACTGAGAGACAGTGTCATGGACGGATGTGTTCCCAGGTTTCAGAATTCTGAAACGTAGACACTTCGATAACGTCCTGTAACATGAGCCAGTCTTCCCAGGAAAAATGGGAAAAAGGGAGATTGGTGTGAGGTGAAATGGTGAAGAGTTTTGGATGAACATTTATTCTACAGCTTTGTAAATGGGAGTAGTTTCAACAGAATCTATGACTCACTGGGCTGATTCCAGCAATAATTTGCCTCAGTGTCATTTTCGTTGAGTGTGACAGAGAGATTATCTGTACGAGGCCAAGCTAGATTCTTGGTGCTATCATATCAAACAGAACTCATTGACTACCCCCCCACCCCACCCACATGGTGTCCCATTCATTCAATACCAGCCCGATTCTCCCACCCATCATGGCTGGAGGGACTCACAGTCTCCGGGTGCCCCTGGATATTCCATGATCCCTGGCACTGGTGCCAGCTTTAAAAGGCCAATGGGCACTCAGTTGAGCTTTCTCTGTTTGGAGCCGCCTGCACAGTTTACCCCGAGCATGGCAGATAAGGGGCAATTACACCACGGTTTGCCGAAAGGGGCACGGAGCTCCTGGTGGATGGGCAAGTACAGACGGTGACCATTCTCTTACCAGAGGGAGCCACACCACCAGACCGACCGAGCATGGTCTGAACTCCCCACCCAGCTCAGTACAGTATCTGCGATCTGAAGAAATGTCCTACAATACAGGACAAGCATCAATATCCTTCCCCGCTATGTCAGGATAAGGGTCACCATATTCTCTCTGCTCCCTCACCCTCACGGTATATCTGTTATAGCACCTACCCTCGAAAAAGGCTAATGCTCCAACACTGTCAATGCTGCATGCAGCATCTTCTCTCTCTCTCTCTCTCTCTCTCTCGGACTGTAGAATGCGCGATATCCGTTCCCTCAGCCCCCTCCCCCCGCCATGTGGGGAGGACTCTGGTAGGAGCCGGAGAGGACCAGGATGCCTCGTGTGGGGAGTCTGACACATCCACGTCCCACCCAGTGAGTAAGGAGCAAGTTTCACTGAAGGGCAACTCTCACTTTTAACCCACTGGCAGCTCCGTTTCCCTCTGGCACAACTTAGAAGCTGTGGCCCTGATGCCATCTCCCTTCTGTGTCGAGCTGGTACAAATGGAATCCTCACGGTCTCGGTGTGTAGGAGGGTGGACTCACAACGCATCGTCACCATCACCTCACAGGAAGGGAGCATGGAGGCTCCCTCCTCCACCTCCTCCTGTAAACAGCTCAGATACTGAAACTAATCTGTGATAGTTACTGCTCTCCCCCTTGTCCTGACATCTTCCAAAATCTGTGCTCATATACACGCAGCGCCCTCTGTTCCTGCAGCCCCTTTATAATGGCACAGCCTGTTTTAAACTGTCTTTCTTTATCTTTCATACCAAAGTGCATCATCTCACACACTTCTCTGCACTGATCCCCGTCGACCAGCGTGTCACTGTCCTGTTAGAGTTCCACACTGTCCTCCGTAGACTTTACAATTCTTGCAGGTTTGGTACCATTTACAAACATTGAGATTCTCATACTGTCACAGTCCCCATGAAACAACTGAAATCTTGCCCCGCACACAGGAGTGTGAGCAAGTGAAATACCGATAAATTCCCATGGACAGAGTCGAATAATGACATACTGTCAATGGAGCAACAAAAATCCTGACACATACGAGACAGAGTAGATGAAATATTGACAAACCACAGAGCACGAGAAATCGGATAGGTTCTACTTATCTATATTCATCAGGGTATAATGTGATGAAGTTGAAAGTGTGTACTGTACCTTTAAGAGAGAGTGAATGCTGCTCTGAACTGAGAGCTTACAAGCACCTGTGATTTGAGAGGATGGCAGACCCAGAAACAGTATATTACTATAGAGCTGGACACGGGTTATAAGCATTTAAGAGATAGAGGGTCTCTTTCAGTTCACTTTCAGTGTTCAAAATACGTTGTTGTTTTTATTTAAACAGTGGAATTTGAGAATTCTCTCTCACTCATATTTTATCAGTTTATGAGGCGAATTGAGCATTTATTTGTGTTTAGTTTATATTACGAGATGAGATCTATGCCGTGTTGTAACAATTGCTGTGTGTGTTACTGTGTGTCTCTGTGTGGGGCAGGTCTGGCAGTCTCGGTGGTGCTGAAAGTGATGCAATGCCACCCTCTGCTGGACTCCCCACGCCACTGCACTAGCATTGGCACAGGGTGAAAACCAACAGGGATTCATTCAGAGAGGGGGAGGGGGAGGGCAGCTGCTCACAGCACCATCCAAACTGATGTCTTATCCATGTACTGATCTAAATGTCCTTCAAACGTTGTAACTGTCACTGTTTTCACCTCTTCTTCTGCAAGTTGATTCCACACCCAAGCCAGCTTCTGTCTAAAATAATTACCTCTCCTGACTTTTGTAAATCGTTTTTACTCACACCTTAAAATATCACTCAGTTTTGAATCTCCAACTCTAGAGAAAATACATCAACCCTTCAGCATATCTGTACCCCTCATCATTTTATAAACCTCTGCAAAGTTACTCCTCCATCTTATACTCTCCAGTGAAAAATGTCCCAGCCTATTCAGCCTCTCCTTATAGCTCAATCCCTCTATTTCCAGCAACATCCAGGTTAAACTCGTCTGAACCCTCTCCAGGTTAGTAATATCAAGATTAATGATATCAAGGTGAATAGTCAATGTATTTTGTAAGGGTAGTGGAGACCAAAACTAGAGGACATAGTTGTAAGGTAAGAGGGGAAAAAAATAAAAGTGACCTAAGGGCAGTTTTTCACACAGAGGGTGGGGTGCCTATGGAATGAGCGGGCAGGATGTCCAGACTGGACACAGTATTCCAGAAAAGGTCTCACCAATGTCCTGTACAACCTCAACATGACATCCCAATTCCCATACTCAAAGGTCTGACCATTGAAGATAAGTGTGCAAAACACCTTCTTAATCACATTATCTATATGAGATGCAACTTTTAAAGAATTATACCTGATGGCCGAGGTCTCTGTTCTACAACACTGCCAAAGGCCCTACGGCTAACTGTATAAGCCCTACTCTTGTTTGATTTATCAAATCAAATACTTCACATTAATCCAAACTAAAATCCATCTGCCACACCTCCTCACCTTCCCCGTTTAATTTTAAAACGCCCACCCCTCTCCAGGAGGCCTGCACACGCCGGCCTTGATTTTCACAAAGACACTGAGCTTGGTTTACCTTGTGTGGTTAGAGGGAGGAGGGACGGATTGCAGACACAGTCAGTGGGGAGGAGAGGCTGGACAGTAATCAGCGGCGTGATATAATTTCATGGTTTTAGACAGAGGGCAGACACACGTGAGAGTTGGGTTATACTGATCGGTGTTTTGGGACAAGAAATTATGCTCTTTCTCCGTGTCTGGTGTTCTGTAATAAATATCTATTTGAGACCCTTCATTGGGCAGATTACGTCTGCAGGATTTCTTTCCCTAATATTGCAGACTACAGATAATAGCGATTAAAGATGTTCATAGTTAATTTCGATCTTGCACTTGTTTAACAAAACAAAATGTTTTGTGTAGTTCAGTTATGGTAACCTGATTATAATAAATCCACACCGAGCTGAACGCTGCCCCTTAAAATGTGACCCAAAATCTGAATATAGTAGTGTAGGGGGTACTGTCCCTGCCTCTGAGCTATGGCTCTGGGTTTGTTTCCAATTCCTGAAATTGTTTGGTTATATTCCTAGCTCTGGACCAGAAGGTGTGGATTCATGTCCTGCCTGTTGCAGAGGTATATCACAGCATGTCATAACAGGCTGATGAACAAACACACAGGAGAATAATGTTACAGCTTTATGGGTATTGCCGAGTGGTGCTCGTGTCCCTCCCTCCGGGCACAAAGGTCTAGGTGTAAATCCCACAGAAGTGTCTCCTAATATATCTGAACAAACTGATTAAAGTGGTTTTAGAATTGTGACTTGATGGAGAAAGAACAGGTGTCGGTGTTGAATTTCAGCATTTTGGCCCGGGATTATTGAAAGTACAGCCATTCGTGTTGATTGAAGTCACAATTCTCAGCAGTAAATGTTTATAAAATCAGAATGGTCATGGATAGGGTTTGTAGTCAAGGTTTTTCCCCAGGTTAGGGGCGTCCAAAACTAGAGGGCATTGGTGGAAAGTGAGAGGGAAAATATTTTGAAGAGGCCTAAGGGGCACCTTTTCACACAGAGGGTGGTGTGCGTATGGAATGAGTTGCCATGTAAAAGGCATCTGGATGCTGACAGACCTGCCGAGCTTTTCCAGCAATTTCTGTATTTGTTAAAAAAAAACCATTCATTTTAACACAGGTATCTGTGTAGTTGTCTGGATACAGAATTGGCTGGCCAACAGAAGACAGCGAGTAGTAGTGGAAGGAAAATATTCTGCCTGGAAGTCTGCGATGAGTGGTGTTCCACAGGGCTCTGTCCATGGGCCTCTACTGTTTGTAATTTTTTTAATGACTCGGATGAGGGGATTGAAGGATGGGTCAGCAAGTTTACAGATGACACGAAGGTTAGACCTGTTGTTAACAGTATAGAGGGATGTTGTAGGCTGCATCGGGACATTGACAGGACGCAGAGATGGGCTGAGAGATAGCAGATGGAGTTCAACCTGAATAAATGCGATGTGATGCATTTTGGAAGGTCGAATTTGAAAGCTAAGTACAGGATTAAGGATAGGATTCTTGGCAGTGTGAAGGAACGGAGAGATCTTGGTGTGCAGGTACATAGACCCCTTAAAATGGCCACCCAAGTGGACAGGGTTGTTCAGAAAGCATATGGTGTTTTGGCTTTCATGAACAGGGGGATTGAGTTTAAGAGCCGTGAGATCTTGTTGCAGCTCCATAAAACTTTGGTTCGAACGCACTTAGAATACTGCGTCCAGTTCTGGTCACCCTATTATAGGAAAGATGTGGATGCTTTGGAGAGTGTTCAGAGGAGATTTACCAGGATGCTGCCTGGAATGGGGGGCTTATCTTATGAGGAGCGGTTGACTTTGTTCATTGGAGAAAACGAGGAGGAGAGGGAACCTTATTGAGTTATTCAAGATTATGAGAGGCATAGATAGAGTTGATAGCCAGGGCAGAAATGGCTATCACGAGAGGTCATCATTTTAAGCTGATTGGAGGAAAGTATGGAGGAGATGTCAGAGGTGGGTTCATTACACAGAGAGTTGTGAGAGCATGGAATGCGTTGCCAGCAGCAATTGTGGAAGCAAGGTCTTTGGGATATTTAAGAGACTGCTAAATATGCATATGGTCACAGAAATTTAAGGGTGTATACATGAGGATCAATGGTCGGCACAACATCGTGGGCTGAAGGGCCTATTCTGTGCTGGACTGTGCTATGTTCTATGTTCTATGTATTGTGAATACATTAAACATGTTATTTTTTAATGACGCAGGGACACATAAACATATCTTCAAATCGACCAAGACCATTTTCCGCTCAGGGTATGGCTATGTGTATGACAGCGGTAATGATGCACCGACATGGAACAGGGAATGTGATAGAGACATAGTTTAGACAATGTACAAGGAGACCTCACGTGGTCCAGTTTGGGAGAGAATGACACTATTGTGTGATTCAACGCAGAGAGGGAGAAAATGTCATCTGCCTGAGAAGAAACGGCCCATTGCACACTCTCTCTTTCATTATTCCTCATCACAGTAACGTGTACGAGCTAAAACAAAACTCTACGGTTGTTGTTACCATTCTTATTTTTATAGAATCCCTGCAGTGTGGAAACAAGCCCTTCGGCCCAGCAAGTCCATACTAACCCTCCAAAGAGTAACCTTCCCTTGCCCTTTCAGTTACCACTGACTCGTGTCCCTAAAGTAGAAATCGCTGAACACTATGGACTATTTGACCAATCCACTTGAATTATACAGCTTTGGGTTGTGGGCGGAAATGGGAGAGCACATCAGGAGCTCACGCAGACAAAGGGAGAAGATGCAAACTCCACGCAGATAGTCGCCCGGGGCTGGAATTGAACTCATGTCCCTGATACTCTAATGGAACAGTGCGAACTACTGAGCCACTGGGCAAACCTGGGACCTCCTACCAGCCTAATTCAAAGGGAATTCAGCCAAATCCAACTGTCTCAGGATAAAATCCCATTGTAGCAGCTGTGTTAGTAGAATATCTTCAGAAGCAGAATCACATTTTGTACAATCTCTCAATTTTTCATTTTGTCATTAGCTACACTAATATTTGGATAATGTTCTTTCAACGTGAAATTGTGTGTGTGTGTGTGTGTGTGTATCAGTGTTTTTTCATCATAGTTGAAGTGACATTGCTCTGGATCATAAACGTGTTGTTTGAGCAGATTAAAAAAAACTAGCCTGACTTGTTCCTAAAACTGATCCTGACCCAGTTTGAGACCGATATCATCGGTCATATCACCGACTTGGTTAGATTTAACATTTGTTGTGAGCAGTGGAGGAGTGGGAGTAGAAAAGGAAACAGTGACCCAAAAAGCTGGGGAAGTATAGACTGGTGAGCCTGATGTCAGTGATCGGTAAGTTGTTGGAGGGGATTCTGAGGAATAGGATTTACATCCATTTGGGAAGGCAAGGGCTGATCGGGGTAGTCAACGTAGCTTTATGCATGGGAAATCATGTCTCATTAATTTGGTTGAGTTTTATGAAGAGGTGACAAAGAAGATTGATGAAGGCAGTTTGGTAGCCATTGTCTATATGGACCTCAGCAAGGTATTCATGACATTCCGATTGGTAGGCAGATTAGTAAGGTTAGGTTTCATGGGATACAGAGGAAGCTGGTCACAATTGTCTTGAAGGAAGAGGGGTATTTTTCAGACTGGAGGTTTGTGAGCAGCAGTATGCTGTAATAATCAGTACGGAGTTCACTGCATTTCATCATTTATGCCAAGGATTTAGATGTGGATATTGGGGCCACAGTTAGTAAGTTTACAGATGACATCAGAAAGGTGGTATAGTGGATTATCTCAGAGTGCAACAAGACCACAAATAGACGGGACAAAAGGGCAAGGCGTGACAGATAAAGTTTAATATAGAGAAATACGAGGTTACGCATTTTGGGAAGGCAAATTAGGACAGAAATTATACACTTAATGGTAAGGGCCTGGTGAGTGATGTGAAACAAATGGACATAGGGCTGCAGGTGCATTGTTCCTTGAAAGGGAAATTACAGGTAGACAGAGTGGTGCAGAACAGATTTGACTTCATCAGTTAGAGCATTGAATATAGGAGTTGTGGTGGCATGTTGTATCTGTACAGGATGTTGGTGAGGCCACTTTAAGAATACTGCGTACAACTTGGTTGTCTGCAGAAAAGATTTACACGGATGTTCCAGGACTGGGGGTTGGAGCTTTAGCGAGAGGTTGATTAGTTTGAGGTGTTTCCCCCTGGAGTGTCAGAGGCTGAAGGGTGACATGAAAGAGGTTTATAAAATCATCAGGAGCATGGATATTCTGAACAGCCATGTTCTGCTCCCCAGGGTAGGGGAGCACAAAACTGGAGAGCATAGGTTGGAGGGGAGAGGACGAATGATTTAGAAGAGACCTGAAGGTAAATGTTTCACACAGAGAGTGGTGTGTGCACATAAAGTGCTGTCAGAGGAAGTAGTGAAGGTGGTTACAATTGCACATTTAAAAAGAATCTGAAAGACGAGGGATATTGGCCAAATGCTGGCAAATGAGACTAAATCAGATTTGATATCCGATCGGAGTGAACAGATTGGACTCAAGGGTCTGTTTCTATTCTGCATGACTCTGATTCTATAAGAGGGATGATGAAAAATTCTGAAAGTACCTTTCAAATCCGAATCCTCTTCACTGGAAGTTTATCGTGCCTCTATGTTCACATTGATTGAAAGTTTCGTTAGTGAAATATTTGACAGAGAACTGAGTCATGGATAATGGGACGCAGACAGGAATGTGGGGCTGAGACCACAACCTGATCAGCCACAATCTTAGTGCTTGGTGGAGAAGGCTCAAAGTGTCTAATGACTCACTCCTATCCCTCAGTCCCATGTTCCTGTGTTCCATTCAGGCCATTAAACCTGTTAGGCAGGAGCATTTAGAGGCTACTTACTTCTATAACCTGGTGCACAGAAACAGAGGAGATCATTCGGCCCTTCAAGAGTGTCCCACACGCTTTGAGGTGATTTGAGAAATGTAATTGTAAAACCCAGGCTGGGTATGAAAGAGACCCCTCATCTCTCTTTCCAGAGCTTCCCCTCTCTGAAGCTTGTGCTCCATTTGTTGGTCATGTTGTAGACCCACATTCACTGTGAATACAACCCCCATACCTCACCCAGCGATGGCTCACAAAATCCTCTTGTCTCCCTGACGGCAACATTCAATAACAGAACATCCATGAAAATAACACCCACTAACTTTCCAATAACAGAATGTGGGAACATCAGACACAGGGGTAGGTCATTCACTCATCAAACCTGCCTTGCCCTTCACTAAGATCATGACTGATCTGTTCTTGGTCTCAAATCCTCTCTTTCATACCCAATTCTTCATCGCCCTCAACTCTCTGACAGGTCAATATCCATCTACCTCCTCTTCAAATACTTTCAGTCATCTAGCTCCCCAAACACTCTTGAGAAGAGAAATCCTGACATTCAATGCCACCTGTTTGAAGAAAACCCTTGCTGCTCCTATACCATGGCCTATTGATATGAACAAAAGAGATACAAGGGGTCAGATAAAAATGACTGGCCCTGATATCAAGGCTTCTGTTGACATCAAGGAGTTTAACAAATCTGAACTTAATGGGAATCAGAGAAAACTCTCCAATGTTTGGAGTCAAACATGGCACAAAGGAAGATGTTCATCATCTCAGTCCTGGGTCACCTCTATGGGAGATCCTCAGGGTAGCTTCCTCTTCACAAACATCTTCAGCTGCTTCATCCATGTCTCCCCACCATGATATCTGAAGTGGGGATGGTCACTGAGGATTCCACAATGTTGAGAATAATTTGACGCCCCCATCAGCTTCTGAACTGGATTGTGTCCATGTGCAGCAAAACATGGACTCCATTGAGGTTTGTGCTTTTAAAGAGTCCGTAACATTCATATAAAGGACTGTCTGACACTGCACATTGCCACAGTAAAATAAGAGATCATTCTGCACCTCACACTGGTTTCACATGAATATGAGTAAGTCGTTCAGCCCATTGACACTATTAGAGATGAACAGGGACAGCCCATTCAGTGCCTCCAACATGTTACTCAGGAAGAGAAGGATTCTAGTGTGATGGGCCACACCAGAGTCCCTCGACAATATTTGAAGGCGGTAGCCTAGACTCTAATGTTTTCTTATTTTAAAGAAAATGTAAAGTGTGTGTTCCAGGTGCAATGTGACTGGTCAAACTATTCGGTGTGAGGCATAACACCATTTACTTAAACACAATAGATGAAATAAAACCAAAGAAAGAAGAATTTAGAATAACGTAATTATATTGGACAAGTTAACAGAATAATAGATCTAGGAACTAATATGAATGAATTGTTTCAATACTGGAAAATCATATGAACACAGCCCTTGGCAAAAAGAATATTCAGACACTGAATGACACAAATATTTCGCCAATTCAGGATTTAAAAACAGCACCAAGAGAAATTCATAGAGAGTAGAGCCAGGAGACATTCACTAAAGTTTTCAACTCGTTGGAGACCCCAATAATTTCTGATGTTACTTAGAAACCAAAACCCAGAAATCCTAATCTGTTAGAGCTGACCACACTCATTCCATTTGCATTAAAATAAACCTAAGGCCTCACTAGTTGTTTACTCAAGTGGTCCTAACTAGCCAGGTTGGAAACGGTCATTATTTCTCTCCCGTAAAAGAAAACAGAACAAACTAGCCTCTTAAAGCTACAGCATCATCACACTAGTCAGCACATCGAGCTGTCATACGGGAAGCTGGGGTTACCCAATCAGGCCCTTGGCCCTTTCCAATCGGACGAGGAAGAAGCCAGTCAGTCCCTTGAGTCACTTACACAGGAACAGTAGGAGGCCATTCCCACCTCAATGCCCTTACACAGGGGCAGAATGAGGTAATTGATGCTGATTTCCGATGAATGGCTTTTGCCCGAAACGTCAGTTCTCCTGCTGTGCTTATCCAGCAAACCACTGTATACTCTGATCTTCAGCATCAACAGTCCTCACTGTCTCCTAACTGATACTCTAACATGATGACCAAGAGGCTGCACAAACAGACTGCTCCACGTTGTTCCTCTTAGCTCCGTCTGTCATGATACACATGTGGGACTTTAACGCGGTTTTCTAGTGGTGAGGAGGGAAGCCACGTGTCTTGTGTGAAGTCACAAGAAGGCATCTTCTATCTCCGAGAAGCCAGCCTGGTGTTCTCTATGTAGGACGGAAGCTGGTGGGAATGGCTACCTGTTTCAGATGGAAGGTATTGTGACTGCTGTTGGGGATTGTGAGCAACCTGACGTTCAGTACGGGTTCACACGCCGACTGCACAATAGCGTGGGAAGAGTTAATTTAGGCATATAAACTATTAGGAAAGTCACATTAGACTGATGGATGGACTCTCCGAGTTCAAATAATGCTGATCTTGTTCATGTTGACCTTGTCTAGTGCACGTCCTGTTCAGTGTAACCTGTATGCCTTACTCTGTCCAAGTCTACTTCCACCCTATGATCTGCCTGGCCATGTTTACTATGATCTGCCTCCACTGCTCATAAATAAAGTGTTTCCCTGTACTGAGGTACACGTGACAATCAATCAAACCAACCAATCCTTGGTAAAGTATGGAATTTCTCACCCTGTCAATGTCTCTTTTGGAAATAAGTGATCGCTGTCACTCCTAGTGTTTAATCTCGCCGTTTCTTCGTCTCTCACATCTCTACTGATTAAACACTCAGCTTCTTCACTCTATCCTCATGATACCATCACGTGTGTCTGTGGTAAGGAGGTCATTCGTTACAAAGGATATCCAATCCGTAGAGAGTGTCCCAACCACGCTCTCAGCAAGGTCCTGCAACAGCAGGAAGATGGCATTACTTATGTACTTGAATCATCTTACAATGAAGGACAGCATAACATTGACTGCACCCATTACTTACACAGGGTTTGATTCGGAGCAGTCAGCATAGACTTGTGAGTGGGAGATTATGCTTCACAAATTTGTTAGAGTTCGTTGACCAAGAAGGTTGATGAGGGCCGGGTGGTAACCATAGTCTCTATGGATATCAGTAAGGCTTTTGATAAGGTTCCACATGGCAGGCTGCTCTGGGGAATTACATCACGTGGAATGCTTGGGGGAACTGACCAATTGGAAGCACAGTTGGCTTGATGGTAGGAAGGAAGGGTTCAGTGGAAGGATGCTTGTCAGATTGGAGCATGGGTCCATTGCTGTTTGTTATTAATGATTTGGTTGAGAATGTACAAGGTATGATTTGTAAGTTTACAGATGACACTAAAATAAGTGGGAGCATGATCAGTGAAGAAGTTTTTCAGAAATTGCAGCAGGACCTTAATCAGTTGGGGAAATGGGCTGAGAAATGGCAAATGGAATTTTATGTAGATGCGTGATGTCTTCCATTTTGGAAACTCAACTCAAGGTAGGCGTTGCACGGCGAATGGGAGGGCCTTAAGGGGTGTAGTGGGCAGAGAGACCTTGGGGTTCAGGTGCACGGTTCTCTGAGAGTGGAGTCACATGTAGACAGGGCAGTGAAGAAGGCACTTCATCAGGCCGGACATTGAGTATGGAAGTTGGGAATTTATGTTGCAGTTATACAGGACTTTGGTAAGGCCTCACCTGGAGTATTCTGTTCAGGTTTTGTCACCTTGTTATAGGGAGGATGTTATGAAATTAGAAAGAGTAGAGAAAAAATTCACATGGACGTTGCCAGGAAACAATGGTCTGAGTTATAGGGAGAGTTTGGACAAGCTAGGACCATTTCTATAGAGTGTAGGACACTGAGGGGGGACATTATAGAGCTGTATAAAGTCAGAAGGGGTATGGATAGGGTTAATGCTCTCAGTCTTTTTTCCAAGGTGTAGAGAATCGAGGATTAGAGAGGATCATTTTAAGGTTAGAGGGGAAGGAATAAAAGGGAACCTGAGGGACCACTTCTTTACACAGAGGCTGGTACGTGGATGAGCTGCCAGCAGATGTGTTTGAGGGGGGTACATTAACAATATTTCAAAAGCATTTGGATAAATATGTGGATAGGAAAGTACTGGAAGGATATGGGCCAACTGCAGGGAAATGGGGTTAGCGTGGATGGACATTTACAAGGTGGAGTCGAACCCCTCTGTTAGTTAAAACCAAACACCCAGAAAAGCTCACATCACCTCGTAATCTTTTAAAATATGAGTGACACAGGTCTCCTACATTCTACTATTTAAACAAAAATTCACAAATTAGTGTATCAACTTTAGTAGTGAACATTGACCAACACTGTTCACAAATACAAGCCCTTCTTTTACATAGAACATAGAACATCGAAAATTACAGCGCAGTACAGGCCCTTCGGCCCTCGATGTTGCGCCAACCAAAGTCTACCTAACCTACACTAGCCCAATAACCTCCATATGCTTATCCAATGCCCACTTAAATGACCATAAAGAGGGAGAGTCCACCACTGCTACTGGCAGGGCATTCCATGAACTCACAACCCGCTGAGTAAAGAGTCTACCCCTAACATCTGTCCTATACCTACCACCCCTTAATTTAAAACTGTGTCCCCTAGTAAAAGCTGACTCCATTAACAGAAAAAGGTTCTCAGTGTCTACCCTATCTAAACCCCTAATCATCTTGTACACCTCTATCAAATCTCCCCTAAACCTTCTTTTCTCCAATGAGAACAGCCCCAAGTGCCTCAGCCTTTCCTCATACGATCTTCCTACCATGCCAGGAAACATCCTGGTAAACCTCCTCTGCACTCGTTCCAATGCCTCCACATCTTTCCTATAGTATGGCGACCAAAACTGCACACAATACTCCAGATGAGGCCGCACCAGAGTCTTATACAACTGCAACATGACCTCAGGACTCTGGAACTCAATTCCTCTACCAATAAAGCCCAGTACACCATATGGCTTCTTCACAGCTCTATTTACCTGGGTGGCAACTTTCAGAGATCTGTGCACGTGGACACCAAGATCCCTCTGCTCATCTACACTACCTTTTCTTCGCTATTTACTATCTGTTTCCAACTCTGTAAAAATATGCTCTTCTACCAACCCACATACTAATCATTACAATCTCCAGACCACTCAGTCTCTATCTTCCCCATTCACTCTTCCAGCTGCTGATCCCCCTGAGTCACATTTTGTTTTACTTCAAGTAGGTTTCTCATGATCATGTATCTTTGATAGAGCGTGTTTGAGATAGCCAGTTAGCACTCCTGCTCTCCAGCAGTTACTCTGCTTTTGGATGACAGTATCTCTCTCTCTCCAGTGTTCAAAATTCCGAGTTCACTTACTCCACATGATACAATAATTCTCATAACTTGATTGATTTCCAGCTGTCCAAACAATAGTATTCTAATTCAGTTGGCTTCTGGTATACTGAGCATTATTTAAACTATTAATACGTCATCCCCACCTGCCTCACTCTATGCTGTGACCTCTTCAGGTGCTGTTTAGTTCACTCACCTACTCAGTCTAATCTCTCCCTTACCTCACATACATAATCCAAGTGTGAGATCTCCGATTTCGGTCCAGTCAATTTAGATTTAATTCAATTCAAAGGACTTCACTTCATGTACGAAGATTAACTCAAAGGAAGTAAATTGAGTAGATTTATTTGGGGCATCTTCAATGATAAGAAATTTACTGGGATACTTTATCCCAATCATTTGGCCAATCCTGACAGTACTCTGTTAACATAGTCTTCATCGTCTAATGCTAACTTTTCAATGCTCCCTGGGATTCAGGATGGGACGCCCTTGATTCGAAGTGCTGTATGCCTAAGCTATCCATGACTTCTTTAAACAGCTGAGGGGTAAAAGGAGACACTTTGTCTGACTAAATCTCTCTGCAGCGCCCACAGTGAATAAGAAAAAGCTACCAACTGCTCTACCTCCCTTTTTGCCTTAACATTCCATAATGGAATTGCCTCTGGAAATCTGGAAGACACATCCATTATGGAGAGCAAATGTTGGTTTCCACGTTTATTTTAGACAGGGGAGCTCCACAATTAATCAGAACACGCGATCAAGGTTCCTCGAATGCAAGAATTGGCAACAAAGGTACTGGTTTTAATTGCTTGTGACTAACCTACCATTTGGCATGTATGACATGTAAAACAAAAATTAACCACATCCTTGAGCATTCCAGGCCACTAGAAATGCTTCTGCACCTTAGCCTGAGCCTTCTGTACACCTAGGTAACCACCTGCAGTTAGTTTGAGTGCTACCCGTAACACGGTATGCTACCAGTCAAATGATCAAATGCATTTTGGCCCATTTCCCTTCTGCACTAACCTACCGTTTTTCTCCACGTTCAGTTGTTTCCCTGCACCGTGACATCAAACAGGGTGTCAGTTACCTGAACATCAACTCCTTTGTCTTTTTCTTCCGTTTTTCCATCCTGTTGTAACTTATGACAGTGGGATGTTGTTACTACACAGTAGGGAAAATTCCTGGGTATATTTCTTTTAGCTCCTCAGTTCCCTAGTTTTCATTTGACTTCTCCACCATAAGAGGTCTCTCCCACCTTGGATCCCATTAAATCGTTCACAAGAACAAACTGTATTCCTGGAACTGACACTCTGTCACTCACTCTTACTGTTACTTCCCCAATCCTGATTTGGCACTCCAATGTGATGTCTCTTTCCCCAACCTTAATTTCTGTCCCAATTCCACAAATTATCATGCTCTTGAGTAACATGTCAGAAAGAGTGAAAATCCTTCCATCTCCTGCTATTAGGGGCTGAGAGAAAGTGAGGACTGTAAATGGTGGAGATCAGAGTTGGAAAGTGAGGGGCTGGAAAAGCACCGCAGATCAGGCAGTATCTGGCAGGCAGGAGAGTTAACGTTTCAGGCACAAGTCCTTCATCAGATAAGTGGGGGTAAGGGAGGGGGATGTGGGCAGAGAAATAAATAGGAGTGTGGGGGTGGAGCTGGGTGGAAGGTAGCTTGCAAGGCAATAAGTAGATGCAGGTCGAGGTGTGATGGTGATAGGTCGGAGAAGAGGGTGAAGTGGATAGGTGGTAGGACAGCTGAACCTCTCAAACTATACAAACTACATCAACTTCACCAATTTCCAAATCTCTCGCCCCACAACCTTATGCCAGGTCCAACTATTCAAATTATACCGCCCTCTTGAACTGTCTTAATTATCCATCGTCCTTCCCACCTATTCACTCCACCCTCTCCTTCAACATATTACTATCACTCCCACCAACATCTTCATATCGCTCTCCCAGTGACCCTCCCGCGAGTCCAGCTCCTACCCTCCTATTTATCTTTCAGCCCCCTTGTCCCCCTGCCACATTCCGGACGATAGGTTTATACCTGATATGTAGATTGTCCCGCTCTTCAGATGCTGCCTGATCTATTGTGTTTTTCTGGCACCTCACTTCTCAACTATTAGCAACTGAGCAGATCCCGTATCTCAGAAAATTATAATTTATCGTCCTCCCCCGCACCGCCCGACCCCCCCTTCCCCCACCTTCTGAGTAAACTTTATCCACAGAGGCGAATTCTTTATACAGACCAGACACTGACTCTGTACCTAGGCTGTGCACTCTCCTACAGCTCCTTGGAGACTTGGGGTCTTCTTTAACAGTTTCACTAATGCCACTGGCTTAGCCTCTTGTACCACATCTTTTCCTAAAGTGTTTTCCTTCAACCCCCAGCACGGTGTGTCCCAGCTTACTGCAGTGAAAGCTCCTTTTCCCAGTGCCTTTCTTAAACCATCGGCACTGTAATGGTATATTTCACTCCCTTATAGTGAGAACACAATAGGACTTTCATCTCCTTTCAACCCCCTTGGGTTTCTTTTTTCACCTATAGTAAACTATTGTGAGCTACTGTTCGCTTTGTAGTGTGTGATCTCTCTTTCTCAGGATGAAACTCCTCCCAGATGCTAAATTTCATCTCATGCACCAATGCATATTTACCTGCCATTTCAGCCGCTCTTCTCACTTGTTGAATTTTCTATTCATTCACATGAATTTTTACCATCTCTGGAAGTGAGTCTTCAAACTCCTCCTGCAGAATAATCTCCCTTCGAGCCTCACAGATCTTATCCATTTTTATGGCCAGCACCCATCTATCAAAATGACTGTGTTTAATTATTTCAAACTCAACGTACGCCTGACCTGGTTTCGTCTCTATATTTCTGAACCTCTTGCCTATATTATTCTAGTACCAATTCATAACCAACCAAAATAGTCAGATTGACATCTGCATAATCTCTTGACCCCTGATCTGCCAGTGCTGCAAATACCTCACTCCTGTGCCCACCAGCGTAGTCTGAATGTGCATGGCACACAAGTTCACTGGACACGCCATCTGCCGAGACATTTTGTTTTTCAAATGAAGTAAAAACAGATATTGACACTTTTCTCACAAATATATGACAATGTATTATCATAGCTGCATACATCCCTTCAACTCTATCCTGTTAATTTAACTTTCTTGTCTAATTCCCAACTACTGAATTTCAAATTCTCTCTCTCTTTTCCTTTCTCTTCGTTCTCTCTCTGTTTCCGTCTCTTTTTCCACCTTCTAACTCCAGTTGCCATATTTCCAATTTAAGTTTGTTTTCTAACTCTACTGCAGTTGCCTGTTTCTCTGACACAACAAAGTGCTTAACCAACTCCATTACAATTTCAGCTTTCCATTTGTTCCTGGTTAAAACCAATTCCAATCTATTTTCTAATACTAAAAAATATTCCTCCCTCTGACTTTGTAAACTTTCTTGACAAATTTGAGAACCTCTTTAGTAAAATTAAAAAGCATTTCTCTCACTTTTACTTTCACAAACCACAAGTTATCAAAATTAAATGAATTTTCCCACCAGTTTTATTTGAAGATCCAGGTCACTAATTGCAATGTGTTGGAATCTGCTGGGACCTTTTGTACCACAAATCTGTTCAGGTCTGTCCAAGTCCCCAGCAAGGCCCCAAACTGTTATGACAGCAATGTCGAACCCCTATGTTAATTAAAACAACACACCTAGAAAAGCTCACCTCTCATCATAATCTGTTAAAACGTGGGTGACAGAGAACTCCTAAATTCCACTAATTAATGAAAAATAACAATTTATATGTATGCAAGTTAGCTCACTGAGCATGAATATTTCTTTTCAGATGTTTCGTCACCATAATTAGGTGACATCATCAGTGAGAGTCCCGTGTCTCTATTTATACTGTTTTCTTTCTTAAGGTGGGTGATGTCATTCCTGATTTTCTTTGTTAAAAGCGAAGGTAGATAGGATCTAAATTGATGCATTTATTGATGGACTTCTGGTTAGAATGCCATTCCGCTGAGTACGTCCTTGCGTGTCTTAGTATGTGCGTGTTTTGTTCCAGTCAAAGTAATGCCCTTCTCTGTCTGTATTATGGAATATAGTGATAGTGGGTCATGTCTTTTGGTGGCCAGTTGGTGTTCATGTATCCTGCTAACACGACAACAGGACCTTTTCAATGGCAGAAAAATGATTTTGTATACATTGTTTAATCACTGTGTGTGTGTAGATATTTTTCATATGTGCACAACATATTCTAAATGAACAACGGAGACACAGTTATAGAAAAATGTTGCACATGATGTATAACATTTTAAAACATTATTTGATGCTCATCTAATGTGATGTGCTCCCCTTCTCGCAAAGTTCCCTCCTTTTCTGGAATTCTCTACTCTAATTTCTCATTCTTATCAGGTTGTGCATTATACCTTCTTTCTTCTGGTGTCTCACGTATTTCAGTTAATCCCCTTTCTACTGGGACTTCAATATATTGGCCTGCTGGGTTCTTTCCAAAGCTAGCGTCTGTCATATTATTGGAGATAAAAATTCTGGCATCAGACCCAGAATTTGAACATATTACTCTGTTGTAAATGCACTGTACAAAGGACCAGACCACGCAGGAATTGCCAAAACATTGAGGGATGTGCATCTACTTCTTTCAATAACCTAGTTTAATCATTTTTCACATGTCCCCATCTATATCCTTTCTCTTGTTCTCTCTTTGTATCTCGTCAAGACATTTGCCAATTATTTTTAATGTTCCATCTCTCAAAACACCTTATTTCGATTTATATCTATTGCTCTCTTCTTGATGTAATGTGATTATAATTGAGCAATGTCACTACAAAGTCATGAGGGAGAAGCTGGCCAGAGGTATTTGGAAGGGGAGCCGAGCAGGGAAGACCATGGAGCTACAATGGCATGAATTTATGTTGGTTAATTCGGAGGATATCAGAAATTCTCCCAAAAAAGATGAAACATACTCATGGGAGGACAAGGCAGCCATGAGTGATAAGGCATCGAACGAAAAGAGAAAACATACAATGTGGTGAAGATGATTGGGAATCCAGAGAATTCATTGGTTCTGAAATTACATAAGGCTGGCATCACTGACACTGCAGAGCTCTTAATCATTGTCAGGAAGAGAAACAGAGGGAAACACATTCAACTTAAACACAGAAGATGGTATTACTCAAGGGAAAAGATTCAGATGAATTAAACAATTTAATAAAATCAGTTAAATGTTTTTATGGAATGTGTCAGATTGGAAACATGACCTCAGTAGAATGAGAATATGAAACTGCAAGTATTTCCACATCAGAAACCAGAGTAGGTCACTGAGTACAGGGTTGATGGGTGAAAGAGTCTCGATGTGAACTAGGGAACAGACAGCAGAATTGCATTGCAGATATTGCATCTGAAAACTGCGTATTCATGTAGTGCTGTAAACCACAGCAGCACGAGAAACGGAACACCATTCAACCACCACCTGCAATATCTTACCCAGGGATAATCTCCTCAGTCTGACATTACAATCAAAACGATCTATGTATCAGTAATGACTGTGAGTGAACATGTCAGGGTCAGAACCACGTAAACCTAAACCTGCTTTTCGCATCAGAGAGTGGCAGGAGCTGGGCGGAAGTGAAGTCGAAGCGCAAAGCCGGTCGGGAAGGTAAGTGATTATTATTTGAGTGGAAGTGATTACGCCACAGTTGAAGAGGGTGAAGACATGATAGCCAAGCTGGTTCAGTGTGCATCGTGCTTGATGTGGGAGGTCAACGACTCTGGTGTGTCTGGCTCGTAAAAGTGTGGAAAGTGTGTGCACGTTCAGCTACTTATATTGCAGCACTGATGAAAGAACTCGAGGACCTTAGGCTCATCCGAGAGACCGAGGCTTTCTGGACAAGACCTTCAGCGAGGTTATTACACCAATCGTACCAGAAGAGAGCAGAAGAGAGCAGACAACGGGGAAGGCAGAGAGAAGATAGGTGCAAGAGACACCGGGGGAAATAACTGTGTTGCCTTCCTGGTGCCAGGGTTAACTACATCACAAACAGAGTGCAGGAAATCCTCAAGGACGAAGGTGAAGAGCCAGAGGTGGTGGTACATGTCGGCACAAATGTTGTTGGGAAGAAGAGGAGGAACATACTACAAAGGGACTTCGGAAAACTAGGAAGGAGGCTGAAAAGCAGGAAGTCCAGGGTGGTTATCTCTGATTTGCTTCCAGTTCCTCGGGCTGGTGAGGCCAGGAAAAGAGAGATAATGATCTTGAACGTGTGGCTGGGGAACTGGTGCAGGATGCAATGATTTAAATTCTTGTATCACTGGGGTATGTTTTGTGGTAAGCAGAAATTCTACAAAAGAGACGGTTTGCACCTTAATAGGTTATGGATCAGCAACACAGCTACGTTTAAACCAAGTAGCGGGGGGAGGGGGGTTGGAGTGGACAAATTGGATGTTTAAGAAGGAAATTGGAGGGAAAGTTAGAACAAGGGAAGTCTAGAAAGGCAACTGTATCAATGAGGCAGAAAACTCATAAGTGGATCATGCTGTAAGGTTGAGTGAAATAGGAGTTGATGGGAAGGGTGAGGGCAGTAACAAATCAAAAATACTATATATGAATGCACGAAGTGTTAGAAATAAGATGGATGAGCTTGAGGCTCTTTTGAAATTGGCAGATTCGATATTGTTGGGATAACTGAGATGTGGCTTCAAGTGGACAGGGCCTGGGAAATGAATATTCAAGGCTACACGTGTTATTGTAAGGACAGACATACGGGCAGAGGGGGTGGGGTGGCCATGTTGGTAAGAGATGATATTCAGTCCCTTGAGCGGGGGGACCTAGAATCAGGGGATGTAGAGTCAGTGTGGATAGAGCTGAGAAATACTAAGGGTGAAAAGACCCTCTTGGGAATTATCTACAGGCCCCCAAACAGTAGTCTGGATGTCGGATGTAATTTAAATCAGGAGCTGAAATTGGCCTGTCCCAAAGATGTTACTACAGTTGTTATGGGGGATTTCAACATGCCGGTAGACTGGGAGAATCACCATGGTATTGGACCTTAAGAAAGAGACCCTGTGGAGTGCCTCAGAGATGGATTCTCAGAACAGCTGGTGCTGGAGCCGACCTGGGAGAAGGCAATTCTGGATCTGGTATTGTGCAACGAACCAGAATTTGTCAGGGATCTAGAAGTGAAGGAGCCTTTGGGAAATAGTGACCATAATACAATAAGCTTCAATCTGCAATTTGAGAGGGAGAGGGTACAGTCGGAAGTGACAATTCTTCAGTTGAATAAAGGGAACTTTGGAGCTATGAGGGAGGAGCTGGCCAAAGTTCAATGGTGCAATACCTTAGCAGGGATGACGTTGGAGGAACAATGGTGCATATTTCTGTGTATAATGCAGAAGTTGCAAGATCAGTTCATTCCAAAAATGAAGAAAGATCCTATGAGGAGACATGGGTGGCTGTGGCTAACGAGGAAAGTTAAGAATAATATAAAGCAAAAAGAGAAAAAATTTAACATAGCAAAGATAAGTAGGAAAAAGGAGGATTGGGAAGCGTTTAAAGAACAACAGAGGATTAGTAAGAATGAAATACACAGAGAAAAAATGAGGTACGAAGGTAAACTGGCAAATAAGACTAAAATTGGACCCTTGAAGACAGAAACAGGGGAATATATTATGGGAGCAAAGAAATGGCAGAATAATTGAATTGGTACTTCAGATCTGTGATCACTGGGGAAGACACAAGCAATCTCCCTAAGGTAACAGTGGCTGAAGGACCTGAACTGAAGGGAATTTAGATTTGCCAGGAATTGGTGTTGGAAAGACTGATAGGTCTGAAGGTTGATAAGTCCCCGAGGCCTGATGGTTTACATCCCAGGGTACTGAAGGAGGTGGCTCGAGAAATCGTGGATGCATTGGTGATTATTTTCCAGAGTTAGATAGATTCGGGATCAGTTCCTGAGGATTGCAGGGTGGCTAATGTTATACCACATTTTAAGAAAGGTGAGAGAGAGAGAAAGCAAGAAATTATACACGACCTCAGTGGTGGGAAAGATGCTGGAGTCTATTATAAAGGATGAAATTACGACACATCTGGAAAGTAGTAAGAGGATAGGTCAGAGTCAGCATGGATTTGTGAAGGGGAAATCATGCTTGACTAATCTTCTAGAATTTTTTTGAGGATGTAACTCTGAAGATAGACGAGGGAGAGCCAATAGATGTAGTGTACCTGGACTTACAAAAAGCTGTTGATAATGTCCCACATAGGAGGTTAGTGAGCAAAATAAGGACGCATGTTATTGGGGGCAAAGTACTAACATTGGATTGAAAGTTGGTTAGCTGATAGGAAACAAAGAGCTGTGATAAATGGCTCCATTTCGGAATGGCAGGCAGTGACCAGTGGGGCACCTCAGGGTTCAGTACTGGGACCGCAGCTTTTTACAAGATATGTTAATGATATAGAAGATGGCATTAGTAATAACATTAGAAAATTTGCTGATGATACTAAGCTGGGTGGCAGGATGAAATGTGATGAGGATGTTAGGAGATTACAGGGTGACCTGAACAAAGGACAGCTAACACCCATTCCTAGACATGATAGTACAGAGAACACCGAACGGAGAATTCACCACAAGGGTACACAGGAAAACAACACACACAGACCAAGTCCTAAACTATGAAAGTAACCACCCCAACACACACAAACGAAGCTGCATCAGGACACTATTCAAAAGAGCCACAACACACTGCAGTACACCAGAACTGCGAAAAGAGGAAGAGGAACACCTATACAAGGTATTCACCAAAAACAGATACCCGCGCAACTTTATCAACAGATGTCTAAGAGATAGACCACGGAACGAGGACATGCCACAACCAAAAGGATTAGCCACACTACCATACATCAGGAGCGTCTCAGAACTGACAGCCAGACTACTGCAACCCTTAGGACTCATAACGGCACACAAACCAACAGCCACGCTCAGACAACAACTTACTAGAACAAAGGAGCCGATACCCAACATGAGCAAAACTAATGTAGTTTACAAAATACCATGCAAGGACTGCACAAAACGCTATATAGGACAAACAGGAAGACAGCTATCATTCCGCATACATGAACATCAACTAGCCACGAAACGACACGACCAGCTATCCCTAGTAGCCACACACTCAGACAACAAGCAACATGAATTCGACTGGGAAAACACTACTATCATAGGGCAAGCCAGACAGAGAACAGCCAGGGAATTCCTAGAGGCATGGCATTCATCCACAAACTCCATCAACAAACACATCGACCTGGACCCAATATACCAACCACTACAGCGGACAGCTTAAACTGACACCCGGAAGCGGCAAGGACAGACGACTGTAAATACCGGAAGAAACATCAAAGAAGCGCTTCGCAGGAGGCTCCAGAGCACTGATGATGTCTCCTAGCCAGGGGACGAAACGTTTGCAACAAAAACTTCCAGCTCGGTGAACAGAACCACAACAATGAGCACCCGAGCTACAAATCTTCGCACAAACCTTCACCTGAACAAGTTAGGTGCGTGGTCAGATGCATGGCAGATGCAGTTTAATGTGGATAAATGTATGCTTATCCATTTTGGTGGCAAGAACAGGAAGGCAGATTACTACCTAAATGGAATCAATTTAGGTAAAGGGGCCGTACAGAAAGATCTGGGTGTTCTTATTCACCAGTCAATGAAGGTAAGCATGCAGGTACTGCAGGTGGTGAAGAAGTCTAATAGCATGCTCGACTTCATAACAAGAGGAATTGAGTATAGAAGCAAAGAGGTTCTTCTGCAGCTGTACAGAGCCCTGGTGAGACCACACCTGAAATACTGTGTGCAATTCTGGTCTCTAAATTTGAGGAAAAGCATTCTGGCTATTGAGGGAGTGCACCTTAGGTTCATGAGGTCAATTCCTGGAATGGCGGGAATACGTTACACTGAAACACAAGAGCGTCTGGGCTTGTACACCCTTGAATTTAGAAGATTGAGAGGGGATGTGATTGAGACATATAAGATTATTAAAGGATTGGACACTCTGGAGGTGGGAAACATGTTCCGCTGATGGGTGAGAGCTGAACCAGAGGACACAGCTTAAAAATACGGGGTAGACCATTTAGGACAGAGATGAGCAGAAACTTCTTCACCCAGAGAGTGGTGGCTGTGCGGAATGCTCTGCCTCAGAGGGCAGTGGAGGCCCAGTATCTGGATTCATTTAAGAAAGAGTTGGATAGAGCTCTCAAGGATTGTGGAATCAAGGGTTGTGGAGATAATGCAGGAACAGGATACTGATTAAGGATGATCATCCATGATCATATTGAATGGTGGTGCAGGCTCGAAGGGCAGAATGGCCCACTCCTGCACCTATTGTCTATTGTCTATTGATGCTAACCGCATCAATACACAATATTGTTGCTCAACCGCACTTGAGCAACCCATCTGATCAAAGCTCCGCAGTCCTGCCACATTCAGACATAAATAGTGATAGATGATTAAACAAATGTCTGGAGGAAAGGGATCCACAAACATCCCCATCCTAGATAATGGAACAGACCTTCATATCAGTGTAAAAGACAAGGATGTAGTATCTGCGCCATCCTCAGCCAGAAGTGTTTAGTCGATAATCCACCTCACTCTCGCCATGATGCCCACAGAATCACAGATGTCAGTCTTTAATCAATCTGATTCGCTGCCCGTGATATGAAGAAACAGCTGAACACAGTAGATACGACAAATGCAATGGGCACTGACCTCATTCCTGCAATAGGACTGAAGAATTGTGCTGCACAACAAACCGTGTCCCTGGGGAAGCTGTTTAATTCCAACTCCAACTCTGACATCTCCCTGGCAATGTGCAAAATTACTCAGCTATGTCCAGTCCTCCAAGAGGGGAATAATTAGAATCTGACCAATTACCACTCCCTCAGGACGGTCACGATAGTCAAGTTGGTGGAGTTCTTTTCGACAGAGCTGTCAAGCAGCACAGAAATAACCAGCTCAGTGTTGTCTCTTATAGGTCCCCATGTAGAGATGGTGCTGTTGTGGAAATGTCATTGGATTACTAATCCAGACCAGGCTAATGCTCTGGCAGCGGTTAGAATTTTAAAAGAATTAATAAAGTTTAAGATGCAAAATCTGGTGTCAGTAATAAGACCTTGAAGCCAATATCGATTGTAAACACGAATTTGCTTCCCCAATGTACTTTCAGGAAGCAAATCTCCCGTGCTTTCCTGGTCTGTCCTAAACATGACTCCAGACACACAGATACATGATAAACGTTTCAATGGTCTCTGAGTCGGACAAGCAAGATAATCTATTGTTTCAAACTGCCCCGAGGTCTTAAAGGATAAAGCCAGACAGATCACCCAGCACCAGCCTCGGTATTGGAAAAGGGAACGGTAAACACAATCCTGTCGATCCTGCAGAGACCTCCTTCCTAACATCTGATAGTTTGTGACAACTTTCCCACAAACTACACAGAAACACCGTTAAAGGAGGAGGTTGTAAAACACACTGAGTCTCCTCTATTCTAGTTCATGTTCAAACATCTTCTCAATGCATTTATCCCGCACTATGAATATATCTATTAATGTGAGTAACCTTGGAGAGCGATAAAATAGGAAATGCAGTACTCCATCAAGTTTGCTACCCAATTCAATATAATGATGGCTGGTCCTTTATTTCCACACTGTACTCCTGCTCTCCCACCATCCGTTTACTGTCTCTAAATCCTTATTTATATGCACTGTCTTGGCTACCAGGTGTATTCCCCAGGGTCACCAGTGTCTGAGTGCAGACGTTTATTCTCATCTCAATGCAGAGTGTCCTGCCTGTATCTAATATTTTGGCCCCTTGTTTTAGACATACCAGCCAGAGGAATTATCATTCCTGCTTCCAATCTGTCTCACCCTGTCAGAGTGTTATATATGGTACAGAGATCTCCACTCATTTACCTAAAGTCCATGGAATAGAGGCCCAGATGCCCCAAACTCTGCTCCCACATCAAGCCTGTCATCCCAGAGATCAGTCTGGCCATCCTTCACTTCACTTCCTCAATGTCAGGTTTGACCTTTATTAGGTAAGGAGACCAAAATTGCACACAATACTGCGCAATGTTCGAGATGGGGTCCCAACAAGGCCCTGTACAGCTGCAGTAAGAAGCCCTTACTCCTGGACTCAATCCTCCTGAAATGAAGGTCAATGCACCAGTTACCTTCCTAACTGCTTTCTGTTCCTGTAATATTGTTTTCAGTGACTGGTGTACAGGGAAATTCAGATCCTTTTCAATGTTGCAACTCCCCCCTTGGAGGCAGCGTGACAATGCCATTCCCAGTATTGACCTCTGGGTTGAGAAAGCACTGCGCTGCAGGGATCTCGGAGGGCTGCTCAGAAGGAAACAACAAAAAGGAGCATACATCGCTTTGTAGATCAACGTGTTTCAAACATAGGCTGACAATCCCTTGTTCCCATAAAAAGGGCACACCGTCACCTCTACCCACCTTGCTCTCCCTCTGCCATGTATTTGACCATTCAGTCCACTTGTCTGTCACCTTGGAGCTTTTTTTACAACCGCCTCACCCACTCGCAATCCCACACCATTTAGTGCTGTCAGCAGGCTGGGATATATTGTATTTGGTTGCCACAACCAAATGTTTAATGGGTTTTGCGAACAACTGGGGCCCGAGCACGAATCCCTGCGATACCTGATAAAAACATTCCTGTTAATTTCATTTTTTCAAATTTATTTATTTCGTGAATCTGGGTGTCACTGGCAGGGCTAGTATTTATTGCTTGTCCCAAGTTCCCCTTTAAAAGGTGGTGATGAGCTGCCTTGTTAAGTTGCTGCAGTCCACCTGCTGTGGTTGACCCACAATGCCATTAGGGAAGGAATCCCGGGATTCTGACCTAGTGACAGTGAAGGAATGGTGATATATTTCCAAGTCAGGTTGGTGAATGGCTTGGAGGGGAACTTGAAGATGGTGGCGTTCCCATACATCTGCTGCCCTTGTACTTCTGGATAGGCATGTTCATGTGTTGGAAAGATGGTGTCTGAGGATCTTTGGTGAATCATTTCAGTGCAACCTGTAGATAGTAAAAAAAATCCCATAAACATACTCCTTGGCAAAATGGAACATTCAGATATACATTCTTGCATACAGTTCTCCAATCCAGGAGGAAACAGTATCAAGTCAGGTTTCAGAGAGAGTAGCAGCTATAGATCAGTTACAAGGCTGGTGTTACTAGTATTTATTAAAAACCCTAAAAGCGTCATAAGTTATTTAGTTGAGCCGTTTTCGGGAAACAGTTTGGCCTTTAAGATGTCTTATCTTTTTTTTAAAAAAAAGAGAAAATAATCTGTTTTTTTTAAAAAGTGACAGTATTGTCACATACATTACATGCCTGGTCCTTTACTTAAGGGGCTTCCTCGATCGCAAGATCACCTGAGAGGGACAAATACAGGTACAGACCAAGTTTCAAGAATGTGTCTCATAACTTCTGAAACATGCCTGTCCATGGACCATCACATGGGACATGCCGGAAATTGAACAACAGCCTGACACACACCATTTCACTGTTTCTGAGCTTCACAATGCCAGCATTCGATACACTAGGAAGCCAAAAGCAAAGACCAGGGAAAGATACAGAGGGACAGAAAGATTCACATTAAAGACAGAAAGAGACAGTTAATTAACTGAAAATATGTTGTGGAAATATGGGGAAAAAGACAGGGCAGTGGGATTAATTAGAAAAGTGAGATCTTCGAGAGTTAAATAACAAGAATGAGAACATTGAATAAAGGCATTGTCAGATCAGCTGAAATGGTTTGTTACATCAAATTCTGAATCTGCTTCACAAACACCACAAACAACATAAACTGGGACAAGATGACAGCCCAGCATGGAGAGCTGTGCAGACCTTGCGAGTGTATTGCCCAGCATGGAGAGTATTGCAAACTTACTATCATATGCTAACTGTACTCGCATCAGATTACCAAAATGTCTACAATGAGAAGATTTGATGTGTGTGTTCATCAGAGACTGAGGGAGAGTGTGTGTGTGCGCGCGATTGGCGTGGTTGAATGCGAAACTCATTGTTTGAGAAGGAACACACATGGAGGAAACTATTTTAAATACGGACAACTGGCAGGCTGTTTGTTAATCAACAGAGAGAGAACGAGAGAAGTTTCATGGACAGATGAGGTAAAGTGTTTGAGAATGTCAAAATAAAGGCATTGCCAGACACAATAGCAATATACATCGGCGTGCACATGAATGAGAGATGGATGGGAGTTTGGTGTAAGACCGAATCAGATTTGCTTCGGCAGGTTTGAAGCCAGGAGTGTCAGCAGCAGATTATTAGCTTCCTTAAGACTGTACTTCATCGCTCAAGGTTCAAACAGGAGATGGAATAAGCCAGTGAGATATAGTCTGGGGTGGTGGACATTTCAAGTTAGAAATGGTCAGGATATGGTGTCATGATTCAGCTCATAGTCAAAGGGATCTCCCACAGCTGTGACTTGTGTGCTTCAGTCGCAGATATTGGCCAGGGATGAGATGGAAACAGTGGAAGGAAGTAGAGTTTGTAACCAGAACAGTAGAGAGTGACCTCCATGCTGTTAATATTTAAGTAACAAAGGCAATGATACAACAAATTGTAGTTCGCCCCTGAAACTGAGTAGGTCAACATAGGAGTAACAATGCCAGCTCAGAGAGGGAGACAGTAATTGAAAGCGTTCATTCATGTAGTTAGTAGTGATCTGTAAAGTGAATATCTGGACTGAGAGTTTCAAATGTAAACTAATGGTGACAAGAAGCGTAGACTAAATAAAAGAACAGTAATACAGTCATAACCGGTTTATAGGAAAAAAATCTGGACAGTGACATTTAGCAGGAACACCAACGATAGCCAGAAAAGGATAATAAAAATATTGAATAATGAAAAGAGCATAATAGATCCGCAATGATAACGACAACCAATAAAATGCAGAAACACGCCAAATATAATTGGATAATCTCCTGTCTATTGTTGGAACATGCCAGTCTAATGTTCCCAGATTCTGATACATTTTTGGAACATTCCAGTCTAATGTTCTCAGATTCTGACCTCTCCTCCCCCTCTCTCTCAATCTGCTGGTCCCTGTCAGTGCTGTAGGTCATGCTCCCCTCATGTTAATGAATAATGCATTGTACAGAACCAATTTATCATTAAAAGATGGAAAGCCTTCACTGGGACAATTAGAATCCATGGAGATTGGCATTAATCACAGTCACTGAACAAACACTGGGAAACTGAGCAAAGGCTACAACAACAGATGAATGGGCACCGCACAACAATCAACAGGCAGGAGGGTTCACTCCCAGTTGGGGAACGCTTCAGTGGTCTAGGACATTCAACCTCGGACCTTCTGGTGACCATCCTTCAAGGCGGACTTCAGGACAGGCAGCAGCGAAAAGTAGCCGAGCAGAGGTACCCATAGCCAGGGTCTAAACCGGGACCTTGGGTACATATGACATTACAGGTGACCACCATTGCACTATTCACACACACAGACACACACACACAGGCATTCCTATACACACACATTCATACGGACGCACATGTACACTGTCACGTACACAGACACTCTCACACACCCTTAAAGACACCCACACTCTCACAGGCATCCACTCAGAGACTTAGACCACTCTACACTCATGCATATACATGTACACTCTGTCTCACTGATACTCAACCCCCCACCCCAGACACGCACACACTCCCACACTCACACTTGCACCCCCTCACAGACTTAAGACACTCTACATCACTACACACACACATACACTCCTCTCACACTCACAACCCCCAACCAAGACAAACACACGCACAAACCAACAAAGACCCACATGCATGCATATATTTTGTGGGGTGAATTTGTACTTGCAGAGTTACATTGTACTTTGATCAAAAAACTGCGTGAATTCATGTAAACCTCTGAGCTCAAAAACCGCATGGATTCATGTAAAACTCTGTTAACTCATTTTTTATATTAGAATCCATCTAAACATCATGGTATAGGCAGAAAAAACAGGAGGCTAACACCTTCAACATATGGTCTAGCTAACACTCATTGTTACAGCTAACCTGAGAAAGCAAATTTAAAAGAAAAATGTTTTGTGATTTATCCATAAAAGAAATGATGCTATCATGTTATTCGAACAGATGAAAGACTCAACAGACAATCAACCTATTTTTAATGTATAATTTCAGTTACATCAATCACACTGTAAACTTTTGCTATAAATTCTGTGCCTTAGAACTGTGTCCTCCCCTATCACCTGATGAAGAAGCGGCGCTCCGAAAGCTAGTATGTTTCCAATTAAACCTGTTGGACTATAACCTCGTGTTGTGTGATTTTTAACTTTGTATACCCCAGTCCAACACTGGCATCTCCAAATCATGACTGAACAAACAGGCTCAATTACCCAGTTCCACACATCACTTTTCATATCACTATAAAAGGGAACATTTACTGGGTTTGGATGGAATGGATGAGGTTTGCTGAGGGATTGACAATAAATCTTTTAATCTTCTAGGTCTTTTTTAAAAACTTGCATATGATAGTATGAACAGGACACTGCAGGGGTCTATATGTGTTCCACTCTGTTTATGAAAGGAGGCAGTTATAAAATAACAGATCAGTCCCATAAAAAAAGTCGGGTGGGCAAGTTTCTGGATGCCTTAACCCAAAGTATGATACTTATTGACCAGTGTGAGGCTACTCCTGTTTTTAAGTGCCCTGCTACTAAATCCTTTCATAACCCATTGAGGCTGCTGCTCAGCAACAGGCCGAAGCAATTCTGTTCCCCATGGAGCTGTTACAGAGGGATAAGGGAAGGCTATTCAGCACATATTAGCCTGTTGCTACTTGAAAAGGTGGAAACCTAGAATATTGGCACATTTTGCCAACAGAATCATTCAAAACGAAGAGATGTGTCGCTGCATCTGTATGAGGTGTTACTGAGAGGGCACCTGGAGTACATTGTGTTGTTTGTCTTTCTGGAACTGAGAAGGGATGGACCTCGATTAGATACAGTTTGCCGGCTGCTCATAATCCACGGTTGCGGTGTCATTAAATGTCTTGGGTCTGTTACACAGGGACAGGAGGAGGCCATTCAGCCTTTCCAGTCTATTACAAAGGGCCACGAGGAGCCCATTCAGCCTCTCGAGCCTGGTCCAGAGGGACAGGATGTGTTTATTTAACTTTCAAGTCTGTTACGCATAAATATTAGTTTTAAATTACGTTTGGAAGAGGAAAGACTTGATGCAAACATTAAAGTTGTAACTTTGAACAAGGCCAATCTTGAAAGTGTTAAGCGAGCCATGTGAAAGGCTTATTTGAATATCCTATTCACAGGTAAAGGGATGGTTGGAAAATGCAAGACCATCAAAACTTGGTTTCAGAGAGTCCAGAGCCAATGTGTTCCCATTAGTGAGAGGGGCAAAGCTGGTGAGTGCAGGGAGTGCTGGATGGCTAGATATATTGATGCTCTTGTCAAGGTCAGCAAGGAGGCATATATCAGGTCAACAGAGCTGAGATCAAGTGAATCCTGACAGATGTATTAGGGCAGCAAGTGTACAATCAATGGGAAAATCGGGTCGGAAAAATGTGGACATGAGATGGCTTTAGAATGAGGCATTGATGAAATTCTACAAAACGTTTCATGGCAAAAGATTAACGAGGGAGAGAATATGGCCCCTTAAAGATCAGTAAGGCTACCTATGCATGGAACCACATATACATAGGTTGGAGGGATACTAAACAAGTATTTCTCCTCAGTATTTAATAAGGATGAGGTTACAGAGCGAGAGATTGAACAAATATATAGTGATACCTTCAAAAGTGTCTCTATGACAAGTGTGTTTTGGACTTTTTAAAACACATAAAGATGAACAAATCCCTGTCACCTGAACAGTTGTATCCCAAGTATTTGTGGGAAGCTAGGAAATCGATTGCTCAGCATTTAGCTGACATGTTTATAACATTGATTTCCAATGGTGAGGTGTCAAAAGACTGGAGGGCTGCTAACAGAGTGTGATTATTTTAAGAAGTAAGGAAAAAAACAGGCAACTATCGATTGGTCAACCTGACGTCAATCATGACTAAATTGTTGGAGGAGATTTCGAGGAAAAGGATCGATATGCATTTGGAAAGGCAAGGACTGAAGAGAGCTTTGTACATTTGAGATCACGTCTCACTGACTCGGTGGAATGTTTTGAGGAAGTGATGAAGATGATTGATCAAGGTATGACAGTGGATGTTGTCTTTATGGAATTCAGTAAGAAAGCCAAAATGTTCTACATGGTAGACTGGTTAGCATGGTCAGACTGCCTGGGATCCACGGAGAGCTCGCCATTTAGATCCAAAATTTTCTTGAATATTGGAAATAGGGCGAGATCGTGGATATTTGTTCATTAATCTTGGAGACCTGTGACCAGTGACGTGCCGCAAAGATCAATAGTGTTTCCACTGCCTTTTGTCACTTATACAAACCATTTGCATTTGAGTTTATGAAGTATAGTCAGTAGGTTTCTAGATAATTCCAAATTTGTTGGTGTAGTCGACAGTGAAGAATGATCTCTCAGACTATAATGGGACTTTGCTTAGGTGAGCCGAGGAGTGGCAGATGGAGTTTATTTTAGTTAAATGTGAGGTGTTGCATTTTGGCAAGACAAATCAAGATAAGACATGTAGGTAGCGTCCTGTCGAAAGCTGCCAATCAAGGAGAATTCCATCGAAATTATCGAATCCCTACAGTGAGGAAACAGCCTATTCAGCCCATCAAGACCACACTGACCCTCTAAACAGTATCCCACTGGACAAACCACTACCCTATCACTCTGAGCCTGAATTTTCCATAGCTAATCCACCTCGACTACACATCCCTGGTAACTTTACGCAATTTAGCATGGCCAATCTACACTTATCTGTATACCTTTATACCGTCGGCGGAAAACATAACATTCGGAGGAAACACATGCAGATACGGGGCAATGTGCAAACTCCACACAGGCAGTCATTCAAGGATGGAATTAAACCCAGATCGCTGGGCTCTGAAGTAGCAATGCTAATCACAGAGCTATTGTGTCACTTTGTGGTGCAGGTTCTCCGTTCCTTGAAAGTGCCATCGCAGGTAGATAGTGTAGTGAAGAAGGCACTTGGTGATCTTCCCTTTGCTGGTGCGTGTTTTGAGTATAAACATTTTCTCAACATGTTGCATCTGTACAGGACAGTGGTTTGGCCACTTTTGTAACATTGCCTTTAATTCTGGTCTCCCTGTTGTCGGAAAGATGTTGTCAAACCTGAAAGGGTACAGAAGAGATTTAAAAGAATGTGGCAGGTGTTGGCGGGTTCGAGTTACAGGGAGAGTTTGAATAGGCTGGGACGATTTTCAAGTGTTGAGGCTCAGGGGTGACCTTAAAGGGATACATAAAATCATGAGGGGAATAGATAAGGTAAACAGTCAACGTCTTTTCCCAGGATAGGCGAGACCAAAATTAGAAGACAATGGTTTATGGTGAGAGGGGAAATATTGAAAAAGGGACATGAGGGACAACATTTTCATACAGAAACTGCTGCGTGTATGGATTGAACAGCCAAAAGAAGTGGTGGAGGCAGGTACAGTTATATCATTTAAAAAGCATTTGGAAGGATACATGTATGGGAGATATTTAGAGGGAGATGGCCCAAGTACTGGCAAGGGGGACAAGATTTATTTAGGATACTTGGTCGGCATGGACGACCGGACTGGAGGATCTTTTTTCTGTGCTGTACATCTCTGAGAGTCTATTGCCTCTTGAGTGTATAACACAGGAACAGGAAGAGGTTATTCAGGTTCTGAATTCTGTCAGTCAGCTTGTTTGCTCAATTACTGAGGGTAAAATACAAAAATACATCATTCAGATTTTAATGGTGATTCACAGAAGCAGGAGAATGGCTTTTAGTCAAGAGAAGCTGTAAGGAATGTAAAGAGGCCACTCAGTCCCTCAATTCCTTTCCACAGGAGCAGGAGGTGAGCACAGAGCTATTGGAGCCTGTTACACAGCAACAGGAGGAGGACATCTATTTTCGCAGACTTGGGATCAGGAAGCAGTCATTCAACTGCTTGAGACTGGGACAGAGGAACAGGAGGCAGTCATTTACCCGCTCGAGGTTGGGACACAGGAACAGGAGGCAGTCATCAACTGCTTGAGACTGGGACGCGGGCACAGGAGGCAGTCATTCAACTGCTTGAAACGGAGCCACAGGGAAATCTGTATGTTAGTGTGGCCTCAGGGTCCTGTTACGCAGGAACAGGATGAGGTGCCTCACTTCCCACCAGTATGGGACAATGGGAGAGAAGGGGAATTTGCTTGGAACAAGCATAAATACATGAATAAGTTGCATTCGTGTTCCTGCCCCACCATTCACGAAGACCACGGCTGATCTGATTGTGATGTCCTCTCTGCAGCCTCTGCTCCATTGTTGGTTATGCTGCACACCTAAATGCTTTAACAACACTCACCATCACTCATCCAGATGTGTCAGGATTTGAAGGGTACAATCACAAGAATGAAAACACAAAATAAAGGTATTGCCAGATGGTTAGATCTCTCATATTCGCAATCAAACATGCATAACCAGCCCATCCTTAATACATTCAGGATGGAGCCCTGTGTAGATATGGCTAGCGTACTGTTGAATGCAAGCCATCAATATCCAGAATCGAACTCTGTGCAGCTCACACTAATACTTGATCTATAATTCTGGGGTAAATGTCCAGCGTGGGGAGCTGTGCAGACCGCACTGGTTCATTCATATATAAACACAGGTTATTTCATTTTTCGGTAACATTGTAATGGATCATTGCCCAGTATGGGGAAACTTGCAGCCCATGCTGTAAGTGACAGCATGTGCAGCTCTCATCCAGTTACAGCTCCATGGCTCCACTGTACCTTGACAAGTTTTGCTGCGGATGTGAAAATCATTGCAAGGGAGAGATGTAAATGGAAACAGTTCAAATACGATTCGTTCTGATTAAGGTGAGTATCACGCAAGTATTTAAAGATGAAATAACTGAGATAATATCCGATGAGGTTTTGTGAATGGTACAGGAAAGTAAGAGGGGAATGGTGATGTTATAGTGGTTGCACTATAAGCCTCCAAATCATCAACAGGAATTAGAGGAACAAATATGCAGGGAACCTGGTGAGAGTAGCAGAAGCAATTGGATTGTCATAATAGGTGATGTGAATTTCCTAACATAGACTGGGACATCCAGATGGTTAAGAACTTCGATGGAACATAATTTCTTGAGTTTGTTCAGAAAAGTTTCCCCAAGCTGTATATGAAGGGTCCTACACGGGAAGGGACAAATTCGACCTACTGTTGGGGAATAGGGATGGATAGGTGACGGTGGTAAAGTGGGGGAGTATTTTGGGAAAACTGACGAGCGTTGTATTCATTTTAAAATAGTTATGGGAGGGACAGAATTGGTCCACAGATTCAAGTTCTAAATTGTGGTGAGGCATATTTTATTGGAATTAGACAGGGGATTGCGGGGGTAACGGGAGCAGTTTGTTTTCAGGTAAGAGGATGCTGGGCACAAGGGAGGGCTGCAAAAGTGAGACAGCTCTAGTTCAAGGTTTGCATGTTCCTGTGAGGGGGAACGGACATGAGGCTGGAAGAGAAAACCCTGGATGAAAGAGATATTGAGGCTCTGGCCAGCAAAATTGAGGTGTGGCTCAGGGACAGGCAGGTCAGGCAGCATCCAAGGAACAGGAAATTCGACGTTTCGGGAATAAGCCCTTCATCAGGAATGAGGAAAGTGTGTCCAGCAGGCTAAGATAAAAGGTAGGGAGGAGGGACTTGGGGGAGAGGCGATGGGGATGTGATAGATGGAAGGAGGTCAAGGTGAGGGTGATAGGCCGGAGTGGGGTGGGGGCGGAGAGGTCAGGAAGAAGATTGCAGGTTAGGAAGGCGGTGCTGAGTTCGAGGGATTAGACTGAGACAAGGTGGGAGGAGGGGAAATGAGGAAACTGGATAAATCTGAGTTCATCTCTTGTGGTTGGAGGGTTCCCAGGCTGAAGTTGAGGCGCCCTTCCTCCTACCGTCGTATTGTTATGGTCTGGCGATGGAGGAGTCCAAGGACCTGCATGTCCTTGGTGGAGTGGAGGGGGAGTTAAAGTGTTGAGCCACGTGGTGGTTGGGTTGTTTGGTCCGGGTGTCCCAGAGGTGTTCCCTGAAACATTCCGAAAGTAGGTGGCCTGTCTCCCCAATATAGAGGAGGCCACATCGGGTGCAGCGGATGCAATAGATGCTGTGTGTGGAGGTGCAGGTGAATTTGTGATGGATATGGAAGGATCCCTTGGGGCAGTGGAGAGAAGTAAGGCAGGAGGTGTGGGCGCAAGTTTTGCATTTCTTGCGGTTGCAGGGGAAGTTGTCGGGAGTGGAGGTTGGGTTGGTGGGGGGTGTGGACCTGACGAGGGAGTCACAGAGGGAGTGGTCTTTTCAGAATGCTGATAGAGGAAGGGAGGGAAATATATCATTAGTGGTGGGGTCCGTTTGGAAGTGGCGGAAATGACGGCGGATGATGCGCTGTATGTGGAGTTTGGTGGGGTGGTTGGTGAGAACCAGTGGGGTTCTGTCCTGGTTGCGGTTCGAGGGGCGGGGCTCAACGGCGGAGGAGCGGGAAGTGGAGAAGATGCGGTGGAGGGGACCATCGATCACGTATGGGGGGAATCTGCAGTCCTTGAAGAAGGAGGCCATCTGGGCTGTACGGTATTAGAACTGGTCCTTCTGGGAGCAGATGCGGCGGAGACGAAGGAATTGGGAATATGGGATGGCGTTTTTACAGGGGGCAGGGAGGGAGGAGTTGTAGTCTACTTAGCTGTGGGAATCAGTCGGTTTATAGTAGATGTCTGTGTTGATTCGGTCGCCCGAGATAGAAATGGAAAGGTCTAGGAAGGGGAGGGAGGAGTCTGAGACGGTCCAGGTGAATTTGAGGTCTGGGTGTAAGGTGTTGGTAAAGTGGATGAACTGTTCAACCTCCTCGTGGGAGCACGAGGCAGCGCCGATACAATAATCAACGTAGCAGAGGAAAAGGTGGGGGGTGGTGCCAGTGTAGTTGCGGAAGATGGACTGTTCCACATATCCTACGATGGAACAGGCATATCTGGGGCCCATGCGGGTGCCCATGGAAACTCCTTTAGTTTGGAGGAAGTGGGAGGATTGGAAAGAGAAGTTGTTCAGGGTGAGGACCGGTTCAGTCAGTCGAAGGAGGGTGTCAGTGGAAGGGTCCCCAGTCCCCGCTTCACCGGTCCCCAATGCCTTATTTTCACGATGGACATCCAGTCCCTGTATCGCTTCCCGGTCCCCAACGCCTTATCTTCACGATGGACATCCAGTCACTGTACATCTCCATCCCCCATCACAAAGGACTCAAAGTCCTCCGCTTCTTCCTTTCCCGCTGTACCAACCAGTACCCTTCCACTGACACCCTCCTTCGACTGACTGAACTGGTCCTCACCCTGAACAACTTCTCTTTCCAATCCTCCCACTTCCTCCAAACTAAAGGAGTTTCCATGGGCACCCGCATGGGCTCCAGCTATGCCTGGGGAGACAGGCCGCCTACTTGCGGAACGTTTCAGACAACACCTCTGGGACACCCGGACCAACCAACCCAACCACCACGTGGCTCAACACTTTAACTCCCCCTCCCTCTCCACCAAGAACATGCAGGTCCTTGGACTCCTCCATCGCCAGACCATAACAACACGACAGTTGGAGGAAGAGCGCCTCATCTTCCTCCTGGGAACCCTCCAACCACAAGGGATGAACTCAGATTTCTCCAGTTTCCTCATTTCCCCTCCTCCTACCTTGTCTCAGTCGAATCTCTCAAACTCAGCATCGCCTTTCTAATCTGCAATCTTCTTCCTGACTTCTCCGCCCCCACCCCACTCCGGCCTGTCACCCTCACCTTGACCTCCTTCCACCTATCACATCTCCATCGCCCCTCCCCAAATCCCTTCTCCCTACCTTTTATCTTAGCCTGCTGGAGACACATTCCTCATTTCTGATGAAGGCCTTATGCCCGAAACGTCGAATTTCCTGTTCCTTGGATGCTGCCTGACCTGCTGCGCTTTTCCAGCAACACACTTTCAGCTCTGATCTCCAGCATCTGCAGACCTCACTTTCTCCTCAGGTACAGGCAGCTGGAATCAAAGGAGTCCCTGGAGGTACACAGGGAATACTGGAGTATAATGAAGAAGGAAATCAGGAAGGCGAAAAGGGAGTATGAGATAGCCTTGGCTGAGAAGATTAGAGTGAATCCAAATTTACTATAGTAAAGAAAAAGAACAACTAGAGAGAGAATAGGACGCCTTAAAATCCAAAATGGGCATGAATGTGTAAAACCTCAAGAGATGTTTGAGGTCCTCAATTTATCCTCTGTGTTTATCATAAAGGCCTGTGAACTTTGGGAGGTTAGTTATGATATCTTGGTGCTGTCCATATCACAGTAGCGGTATTGTTGGATATATGAGAATGCACAAAGTCAGATAAATCTCTTGGTCCTGACTAGATATACCCAAGAGCACTGCAAGAGACCAGAGAAGACAGTTCAAGGGCCAAGGTCCCGGAAGTCGGGGCAGTAGCAAATGTAGTGCCCTTCTTCAAGAAGGGCTGCAAATAAATGCCTGGGAAATATAGACCAGTAAGTTTCACATCTGTTTTCGGTAAACCCCTAGAGAAGGTTCTGAGAGATAAGCTATGCATGCATTTGGAAAGAGAGAGTTTGACTTGGAGCAGTCAGCATAGCTTTGTGTGTGGCAGATCATACCTTACAAATTTTATTCGAGTTTTTTGAGGAAGTGACCAGGAACGTTGATGAGGGCAGGGCAGTGGACATAACCTATATGGATTTCAGTGAGGCCTTTGGTATGATTCCACATGGAAGACTGCTCCAGAAGGTTAGATCTCATAGACTCCAAGGTAAATTGGCAATTTGGCGACACAATTGATCTGACATTATGAAGTAAATGGCTCTGGTGGAAGTATGCTTGCCGTACTGGAGGCCTGTGACTAGTGGAATGCCTCAATGGTCGGTACTGTCCGCATTGCTGTTTGTTATTTATATTAATGATCTGGATGAGAATGCACAACGCAAGGTTAGTAAGTTTTCAGATGGCATTAAAATAGGAGGCATCGTTTACAGTGAGGAACATTATCACAAATTGGGGCAGTACCTTGATGAGCTGGGGAAGTGGGCTGAGAAATTAGCAAATGGAATTTAATATAGATAAGTGTGAAGTCTTGCATTTTGGAAAGTCAAATTCAGGTGGGAGTTTAATGGTGAATGAGATTGCCTTAAGGAGTGTAGTGGAACAAAAGGATGTTGGAAATCAGATGTGCGGTTGTCTGAATTTGAGTCGCAAATATACAGGACAGTGAAGAAGGCTGTTGGCACACTGGCCTACATCAGAGCATTGAGTATAGAAGTTGGGACGTTATGTTGCAGTTGTACAGGATGTTGGTAAGGCTGCAGATGGAGTAGTGTGCTCAGTTTTGTTCACCTTGCTCTAGAAAGGATATTAATTAACTAGAAAGAATGTAGAAGAAATTTACAAAGATGTTTCCAGGGCTAAAGGGTCTGAGTTATAGGGAGACGTTGGACAGGTTATAACTTATTTCTTTACACAGTAGGAAACTGAGGGGATTTATATAGAAGTGTAGCTCTTATCAAATCATGAGAGCCATGCCATAGGGGTGAATAGTTCAATTTTTTTTTGCAAGGTTGGGAAACCAAGGACTAGAGGACATCTGTTCATGTTTGGAGAGGACAAAAAAAAATAGGAACGTGAGAGTCAACTTTTTTACACAGAGTGTGTTTTGCATATCGACTGAGCTGCCAGTGGAAATGCTTGAGGTGGGTACATTAACAACATTGAAAAGGTATTTGGATAAATATATGAATAGGAAAGGAGCAAGGGCAGGGAAATGAGGTGAGTGTGGATATACATTTTGGTCGGCATGGACCAGCTGGGCCGAAGAGCCTGTTTCCATGCAGTAGAAATGTATGACTGTAAATATGTGTGTTTCGGAATAGAGACAGAGAGAGACAGACTGAGAAAAAAAAAACTGTCATGGAAAGACATGTTCACAGGTTTCCCAATGCTGAAAAGAAGACATTTCGAGAGTATCATGCAACACGGGTCAGTATTATGAAGAATTATGGGTGAATGGAATATTGCTGTGAGTTCAGGCGATGGAGAGTTTTGAATGATCATTTGTTCTGCAGCTTTGTATCTGGGAATGAGGACAGCAGAGTCTTCGGCTCATTGAGCTGTATAAAACAGTAATTTGTCTCAGTGTCATTTTCGTCGAGTGTGGCAGAGGGATTGTCTGTACGAAGCTGAGCTAGTGTTTTATTGAACAAACCTCATTAAATATCAACCCGCCCCACCCACCTCTCATTGAATGCCAAGCCGATTCTCCCACCCATCATGATTGGAGGTACTCACAGTCACCCGGATGTCCCTAGATATTCCTGTTCCCTGGCACTGGTGCCATCTTTAAAAGGCCAAGGGGCACACGGCTGAGCTTTCTCAGTTTGGAGCTGGCCTGTACAGTTTACCCCGAACATGGCAGATAAGGGGCACTTATACCACAGTTTGTTGATGCTGCATGTTGTGCATAGTGGATGGGCTAGTACAGAGGAGGACCATTCCCTTCCCAGAGGGAGCCATACCACCAGACCCACTGAACATGGTCTGTATTCACCACTCAGCTCAGTACAGTATCTGCGGCCTGAAGAAATGTCTAACAATACAGGACAAGCATCAATAACCTTACCCGCTCTGTCAGTGTAAGAGTCATCGTATTTCTCTGCTCCCTCACACTCACTGTATATCTGTTATAGCACGAACAAGGCTCATGCTCCACCACTCTCACTGCTGCATGCAGCAGTTTCACTCTGTCTCTGTCTCTCTCTCTCTCTCTCTCTCTCTCTCCCCACCCCCCCCCCCCCCCCCCCCCTCCTCCACACACACACACACGCACACACAGTTGGAGAATATTCCGGAGAATACCAATAATGGAATGTTCCAAATAGTGTTCCAAATAACGCCCAGTTTCGGGAAAATGGCTGTGCCCCAGTGTGTAACACATGTAACACATAAGAGAAAGGAATAAAGAGAACGTTTTCCAAATCTCACACATTCCAACCCATGTTGAGGCCATTCAGCCCTTCAAACGTGCTGATCTGATGCTTTTCTCAGCTCCATGTTACAGGAACTTTCAGTCATTCAACCCCCGGGTTCCTGTCACTGACCAGTCGGTACTCAGGCACTTCTACCCCAGTTTTCTTCAAGCTCCTGTTTTAGGGCATTTCGCATGGAACGCGCTCTCCTAACAATATATTCCATCTGCTTTATACTTTCATGCAACGTTCAGCATGCATTACACAGACCAAACAAAAACCTATGCATATTTTATGGTTATAGGTATCCAATCACACTTAGTAATTCTGGTTCTTTCACTTGACTCACCTGAATGATAATAAACCAAAAACAGCTTCTAAACACATCTTGTTATAAAATACAATTTCGAGCAGAGAACGTTTTTACCCTCATCCGTTATCTTGACCGTTATCTGAATTGTACCACTTTCCTTGTTATTAATGTCTCTCTTGCACTTTGTCAGTGACTATTCCTGTGTGTAAGAGTTACACAGTCTCCCACTCAGTTGGCTGGACGGCTGGTTTGTGATGCAGAGGGATGCCAGCAGCACAGGTTCAGTCCCTCACAGTGATAGAGATTACCATGAAGGCGACGCTCCCTCAACCTCACCCCAACACCCGAGGTGTGGTGACCCTCAGGATAAACCACCATGAGTGGTCTCTCTAGTGAGAGTTCCTGCAGACTGTATTCTATCAATGTTAGCATTTTAATATTTTTAAAAATATCTTCGTTGAAAAAGAGATTTTCAATATTATAATAAACCAATAACAACACAACTCAAGTAACTGATCAAAATTACACCCATGTGCATGTAAATACAAAACAAGTTAAAAACACTAAACGAGCAGAAGAAAAACAAAAATAAACAATGAATAAAGAATAAATAATGCAGCTCAGCGTAACAAAATGATAGCTCTCGTTCCTCAAGAGCATTAACTGATATCCATTTTATGTTTATTATTCTTCCCCTTTGGATATAAGATTCATTAGTTAATATCATAAGGGCTGTATAAAAGTCCTTCTGATAGCGCCAGATGAGACTGTATCGCGGTAATCCAAAAAGATCTGCCATGTCTTACTTAAATCTCTGTATTTTGCTGCACCATGCTAGTGAAAAAATCCAAAGGGATATTCTCCATGATGCCACAACAGACTCGGGGGTGGGGGTGGGGGTGGGGGTGGTTTCAGACATTCAACACAACAGAATGCTTTTCCTAGCACAGAAAGTAAGGATATTTTTTCACATGTGCATCTGTGGAAAGTAGCCTGGGCAGGTCCTGGAAAAGAGAAACCACGTCCATCTCCAATTTAGTCCCCTCGACCCACTCTATCACGCCTACCACAGTGCTCCAGTATATCTGAAGCCTGCAGCAGCGCCCCAAGCAATGAGTAACAGCCCCTGTATTAATTCTGCATTTCAGACATGCTGAAGATAATCCCACTTTGAATTTTGGGAGATAATCTGGGGTCAGATAGACCCTATGAAGAATTTTCAACTGCATGGAATGGGTCCTATTACAGAAGAAAATGCTTCGAGCATTTTCACAAATGCCCTCCCATGTCTCCGAGGTATTCTGAACCCCCAACACTCTCTCGCAGACATCACAAAGCTGCAAAGTCTCGTCTGAGGGGAAACTCTCCAACTAATGATAAAGGGTACTGACAGAGAGTGTATTCTAAGCAATAAGCACCCACTTGTCTCCATCAGGTCTGTAAGAGTCTGTTAAAAGTGTGTTTTCTTTACATCAAATCTCTGATCTGGAATAAAAAGAAGAGTTCTCTATTAGGTAGTCCATACTTATGAATTATTTGATTAAATGTCATTCTTTCTCCCTCAAATAACACGTGATAGCTCAGTATTTATCACTTTGGTCTCACAGCACCAGGATCCAAAGATGTACAAGTTAGATGAATTGGCTATTGATAAATCACCCATAGTGTTCAGGGATGTGTGGTTGGAGCATTAATCAAGGTAAATATAAGATGGTAAGGGAATGGGTCTGGGTGGGTTACTCTTCAAAGTGTCAAAGCAGACTTGCTGTGCCCAAGGACTTGTATCCACACTGTATCGATTCTACTAATTCTAAATCACTCAAGCAAGGTACCCCCCTTGCTGCCCACAGTTTAAACCTGGAATCCGTTATCCCCGGTTGACAACCCGGTATACCAACTACAGGGGTAAGAAACATAGTTTCTGCTGAATTGCTCTAGAACTGACGCATTTTCATTCATGCTTTAACAGTATTGATAATTATTGAGTTATGGCAATACTCCATTAATGTTGTCATTTTGCCTAAGAACAACAGACTAATAAGGGTTCACTTTGTCTGAGAGGGTTCACTATCTAACCGTTTTGATGCTGAGTCATCAGTGGCCCAGACACTAACATAGGATAATAACGAGCTTAATTGATAGCTTTTAATCTGGGAGATCTACTCCCCACAATCTGTAGTTTCGTTGCAGTTTGATAAAGAGTCGCTTATGGCGCTAAATAAAAGAGCTAAACCAGCCATTACCTCTCCTAAATATCTGTCTGGGAAACATCAAAGGAAGCATTTATCTGGGGTATAGCAAATAAGGAAAGACATTCGTTTTAAGAACAGATATCCGACCTAGCCAGGATATTGGAAGTGCTTCCCATCTTTGAAGGTCTTGTTTAATTTTTTCAAACCAATGGACATAGTTCACGTTAAATAAATGATTAAATACTGATGTGATGAATATACTGAAATAGGGAAACCACCCCCGTGAGCATTGGAAAGAAAACCAGGATTTGCCCTCAGTATCAGGTATTTCCCTGAGACCTCCCATAGGGATGGTCACAAACTTTATAAAATGAATCTTATAGCCAGAAAAGGCACTAAGCCAATTAATGCATTGCATAACGTGAGCTGCCAAAACTGTGGAATTTGAAAAAAGAGACCATCATCTGCATACAGCATAATCTTATGTTACTTCTACCTTACTTCTGGGGCAAGTATTTTGGGGTAATATTCCCAATTGTGTAGGATGCCACCGAAGCTAAGATTGTTGCAGGGATGGGGAAGAGAGCAACCCTCGTGTGCCACTTCTGCTGGTTAAAGGAGAAAATAAAATCCCTACTTGTGAGGTAGATCTGCCTCCAGACATCCACCAGCTCTAGTTCTGCACACAAATCCGCTAATGGCTTACATTATAATGAGGGTATTGGGGAACATTTGGGCATTCTGTCCACCCTGGGGTACCTAAGATAGTTGAAATCGCCTTCTACGATAATGTAAGATGCAAGATAACTTAATTTGGAAAATGCATCTCCCAGGATTTTAAGAGGGTATGCCGGGGGGCATTAAACATTCAAAATACTGTATTACTTCCCATAGTTCAAGACTTTGGGGATGATGATCCTTCCATGAGTGTCTAATACAATTTAGTAATTTAAATGGAAGATTCTTCTTCACTAGAATGACTTCTCCCCTCCTCCTTTTATTAAAAGACAAGAAATAAACCTGATCAAACCCGCTCTGCTGTAACGTTAAATGTTCCTTGTCATCAAGGTGCATCTCCTGCAATAGGTCAAAATCCACCCTCTCTTTTTGAAGACTAGAGAGTACATTTTTCCTCTTGACTGGCAGATGGCTCCCCTTAATGTTCCAGGTACAACATTTAAGCACATCATTATCCATAACACACTGTAGCAACATTTAAACTCTCCAGTTTCACATCGAATCACACATCGCTGATCATTAATGAAAAAAAGGCTTATTGAGCCTAGCAACTGTACAAACTAAAACTACTAAAACTAACAGGTTCTCAAAACTTTCCAAATTTAAACACATATAAAACCAAAGAATGAAATAAAATCCAAAATCCCAAAAACATTCGATTGGGGAATTTACCCCACACTGCCCACTGGGGAAGCTTACATACCTCAAAACTTTATCTTGTGACCGCTACCAATATGGAATCCAGGGAAAATAACAACAAAAATCAGGCTTGAACTGCCCTTCGTTCAGCACTTAGTCATCATAACTATCTTTGTAACTCCCTCCAGCTTGAGCTCAGGCAGATACAAGCAAAGAAAGAGAAAAAGAGTAGTAATACTAATGAAGAAGTTAAAAATGAATACTCAACCCAGTCCCAGCTATAATTTAATACTGGTTAATACCAGAAAAATCCAACAAAATTTCTTTAGGAAAAACATGACTTTCTAAATATCCAGCTTACTTTAAAATGTCCACAAAGTTATCGCTTTCTCTGGAGAGTCAGACGAGTTCGTGGATCCATTGAAAGCGATACAGAGCACCGCTGGGTACCGTAAGGAATACTGAATCCCGCGTTCCCTTACTCTTCTCTTGATCTCATCAAAAGATTTCTTTCCTGAATCACCGCCGCTGAAAAGTCCTGAAGGAGCATAATCCTGTAGCTCTCGTGAATTAAACCCATCGCATCTTTCCACTAGGTTCTGAAAGTTTCCATCAGTTTTTGTCGCCATAACTATGTAATCGAACAAGGACAGGATGAAGGCGTTGGTCTGAGACTGACTTCCGTGCTGTAACCCGATGAACTGTCTCAGTCTTCACCCGTCCCTCCTCAGTTTCCAAGTGAAGGGATCGCTGCAGCCAGTTTTTTAAAAACCCACCGGCTGACCACCTTCTGTCCGCTCCAGCAAACCGACGATGTGAATATTCTTCATCCTACCCCTGTTCTCGAGGTCGTCATCTTGTTCAGTTAAGGTGCAGACCTGTTTTTCAAGGGCGAGGGTCCTCTCCCAAGAGTAATCCATCACGGTCTCTGTCGCTGCACTTCGACGCTTGACACCGTCTGTTCTGTCTCCAAGGCTGTTAAGTTGCTGCTCATGCTTCTGGAGCACGGCTGAGAGCGGCTCTAGCCTTGGCTTCAATCATTTCACATAACCTGGTGAACTCAGTGACCAAGGCCTGGTGAGTAACTGGGTCCATCGAACGAGCAGAGTGGATTGCAGCTACAGCCTCAGGCATGCTCGATGCTTCTGACTGGTGCACCATGTGTTGGGAGTTACTTGATCCTTTCCTCATGTTTTGTCATTGCGCTTTGACAAAACGGGATTAGTAAAGATTCTATCGCTCTTTTAGTGTTGACGTTTAAGTAAATGGCTGGGATGAGAGAACCACTTTGCCCGTGTGTTGATGCAGAGCCCAGCAAAGCAGACCTTCTGGATCCCCGCAGTCAAACATTCCCCTTAACATTTTATCAATATTATCATTTCATTTTGCATTATATTCCTGGAGGCTCTGAAGCCGTGTTATTTGATACCACTGTCTACATTTCCCTCCACCCCACTCTGCACATTGCTGCCCATTCCTCGATAATCCTTGATTCTGTTGTTATTTATGAACATGCCATCTGTGCCTCAAAAATATTCAATATCTCTCCCTCCATTGCTCTGTGGCGAAGTGTGATCCAAAGACTCACACAGTACTTTGAGAAAACAATTATAAACATTATGATCTGAGAGTGAGATTATTTTTTTTTGTGTCTCCTTGTCTGAGAAAGGATATAATTACATTGGAAGCAGTTCAGAGATATTTCGTTTCACGTATTCTTGGGATGAAGGGCTTATATTATGAAGGCTTTTAAAGTTTACTCTTGGAATGAGAATGAAACATACAAGACGTATATAAGACTGGATTAGGTATGTACCCACTGGGTGTTTGTATAGTCCAAATTTATTGTCATTTTCATAGAACCTCTACAGTGTGGAGGCAGGACATTCCATCCATTAAGTCCACACTGACCCACCAAATAACACCCCACCTGGACGTGCCCCCCCCACCCCCAAAGTCTTATCCATGTAACCCTGCATTTCCCATAACTAACCCACCTAACCTAGGCATCCCTGGACACTATGGGCAATCCACTTTAAACTGCACATATTTGGACTGTGGCAGGAAAGTGGAGCACTGGGAGTAAATCCACAAAGACGCGGGGAGAATATTCTTACTCCACATAGAGGGTCGCCCGAGGTTGGAATTGGACCCAGCTCCTTGGTGATGTGAGGCAGCAGTGCTACCCACAGATCCATCATTATCCTCCGTTAGTTCTGTTAGTAACTTGTGGCTGACTAAAGAAATCTGCCTGACTTGTTCTTATCACTGAACCTGACCCAGTCTGAGACCTTTATCATCGGTCATATCACCAGCCTGGTTACATTTAAAGTTTGTTGTGAACAGTGGAAGAGTGGGACTAGAAAAGGAAACAGTGACACCCTCCATCCTCAGTCACAACTGGAGAGAGAAAACAGTCTCAAAGTGGGAATTCATTCAGTGGGAATTCTCATTCCCAGAAGTTTGGGATAGTTGAATCTTTATATTATATCGAGGCTAGCTTCATCTGATTTTCCATAGACAGGTGAATCAGAGGTAATGGTGCATGGAGAGAAAAGTGCAGCTGGGACCACAATGAGATGAGCTACAACTTTATTTACTGATGGAGTAGTGTCAAAGGGCTGAATGGCCTCCTCGTGTCCATATGTTATGATGTTCCATTCAGCCCTTCGGACCTACTACACAGGGGCGGATCAAGGCCACTCCGATGGTTATGTGTAATTTTGGAAATGCACTTGGAAAATCCAGGCTGGGTCAGGAAGTGACACTCACCCACAATCCCTGTTTCCAGGCTTACCCTCTCCGCAACGTCTGCTCCAGATGTGGGTCGTGTTACAGACCCAGACTTACTGTGAACACAGCCCCCATACCACACCAAGCGTTAACTCAAACAAGTCTACTGCTCACCCGAATGTAACATTACACAACACAACTTCCGGGAAAATAACCAGTTACTTTACAAAAGTATAACATGTGAAATTACTAAATAGGAACAAGAGTCGGCTATTCGGCCCCTCAGGCTTGCCCTGTCATTTAATAAGAACATGGCTGATCTACTCTAGTTCTAACTCCACTTTCATGCCGACTCCTTGTATCCCTCCACACCTCTCTGGGTTAGGGAACTCCAGACATTCACTACCTTCTGAGAGAAGACATCACTTTGCATCTCAGATAAAAATCGATATTGCATATTCGGTATCTCTGTCCCCAAGTTCGAGACTCCACTCAGGAATGGTAACAACGTCTCAAGATCTACCTTCTCAAGTCCATTCTGTGTCTTGTATTCTTCAGCAGTATCACTTCTCATTTATTGAAACCCCAATGAATAATCTCCTCACCATTTTAGAGATTCTCAATAACACAACCCTTTCATCCCTGGAAGCCGGCTAATGAAGCAACCTATTTACTTGCTGCATCTGCATGCTGACTTTATGTTTCATGCACTGGAACACTCCAATCCCTTCGCACTGTTCTATTTCTGGAAGTCCTCTCCATTAAATATCAGCCTGCCTTTTGATTCTCTGTGTCATCCTCAGACTCGTATATATATATTTCACTCAGCTCCCTCCTTCAGACTATCAGTATAGAGTGTAACTAACTGATGCCATCGGAGTGATAGCTGTCGTCCTCCAGCCGATATACCTTTATCATGAATATCCATTAATCCTGACTCTCAGATTTCGACATGTTAAGCAATCATCCTCCCATGTTAATACATTCTCCATCATCCTATGAGCTTCTGTCTTGTGTAAGAACTTTTGTTTTGTAATACCTTGTGGAAAAACTCTGGAAAGCCTGGTGTCTAACCGATCCCTTTGTCAAGTCCGCTTGTTACATTCTCAGGCATCTCCAGAAATACTTTGCATGATTTTACAGGGCAAAGTATCATTTCACTTTCACAAAACCATTGTGAACCTGCGTGAAGCTTTTTTCAATGTCCATGTTAGCCAGGTTTTCCAAATTAAACTTGTCCCATCTGCTTTCATTTGGCCCATATGCCTCTAAATGTTTACCATCCATATGTTTGTACAAATGACTTTTAAATGTTTTAGCTATACATGCATCTACCACTCTTCCTCTGGCAGCTCATTCCATACCCACACCACCCTCTGTGTAAAAACACTGCCCCTGCCTCCCTTGTAAATTTTCCCTCTTTCACCTTTAACCAATGCCTACTACGGCTGAATTCCCCCATCCTGTGGATAAGACCTTGGCAATTCACCCTACCCATGCCTGCCATGATTTAAGAAACTTCTATAATGTCATCCCTCAACCTTCTACACTCCATCCAATACTAACTGAAAGAACACGCATTTAAAGATAAGTACTGCAAATTTGAAACTATAGTAAACATGACAGGTAAACAATACTCAGTCCAAACTTCATACTGTGATTTATTTTTTCCTCCCAATTACAAAACTAAGGCAGCATGAAACGCTTACTAGTGCCAATAAGAAGTCAAGCACCTGAAATCCTTTGGTAAAGGAGGTGATGATCTCGACAGTGAAAACGTATTTATGGTCAGAAATTTATAGTGCCACATAGTCAACATTCTCCCTCCTGGCCTCCTTATGATCTTATGTGATTGTGTCTTCTTTATCTTGCACTCAAGAGAGAGAACCCCTTTCCCCATTCACACCTTAATTTAAACCCATTTTATATCATCTTCTCATTCACCATAGATAAAAGCCGGTTTATCTTTGTCACCAAACTCCCACCTCTGGCAAGGTATTAAAAAGCCAGGTTTCCAATGTTTTTCAGTTGTGAAGAAGTGTCACACTGGTTTGAAATGCTAATGCCTTTTCACTGTCTCTGCAGATGCTGACAGACCTGCTGAGTTTCTCCAGAAATGAACAGGCACAGAACAATTTTTCACAAAAGAAATAACTATGGATACTGGTAATAAAAATGCCAAAATTGCTTGAGAAACCGAGAGCTTTGTAGAGGGTCACTGGATCTGAAAGTTTAACATTGCATTCATCCCAGAAGATGCTGCAGCATCTTCAGCAATTTCTTCAGCAATTTCTGTTTTTGGACAATTTCCAAAGACGTATGTAAAAGATGCTCAAACATCCTGTCTAACATGGAGAGACGTACACTGGGAACTGAGCAATAACACATGGTGCACAAGTTCCTCGACTCTGAAACTACATAAGTCTGGCATCACTGACACTACAGAGCTCTTAATCATGGTCAGGGAGAAAAACAGAGGGGAACACACTCACTTCAAATACAGAAGTTGACATTGTGGAAGAGAAACGATTTAGATTATTACTTTAAATGGATTGAGTTAAAGTAACAAATTAGAGGCGTGACACCAGGGAGAGGCCCTCATCAGAATGAGAATATGAAAATGCAAGTGTTAACGCATCAGAAACCAGGTTATGTACAGAATACAGGGCTGATGGGTGAATGGGTCTCGGTGTGAACTGGGGGACAGTCAGTAGAATTGAATTGCAGATATTGCAACACAAACTGGGTTATCATTTGATGCTGTAGATCACAGCAACAGCAGAAACAGAATTGTAGTCAACGACAATCTGTAACATTTTCCGACGATAATTCATCAGTCTACCATTACGTCAAGCCGATCCGTGGTCCAGTGATGAGTGTGGGTGAACATGCCAGGGATCGGAATCACGTGGACCTAAACCTGTTGACAACCCATTAAAGCTACTACACTTAACTGGTTACATTCCGACCAGCAGAACTAATGTCTGATGGAGAGGGGAAATGATCCCAAGACTAACAGATCAGATCTAAGCTCTGTCATCCTGCCAAATGCAAACATAAATGTCGATGGAGTATTAAACAATTTACTGGAGGAGAGTACTCCAAAAATATCCTCATCCTAAATTTCAAAACAGCTCTGTGTGTCAATGAAAAAAAGTCAAGGCTGTGGTGTCTGCACTATCCTCAGCCAGACGTGTTGAGTATATGATCCACCTCACATTCATCGTGATTCCCACAGAATCAAAGATGCAAGTCTTCAAACAAGTCGATTTGCTGTACCGTCATGAGGAAACACCTGAACACTATAGATACGACAAAGACAATGCGCCCTGACCCCATTCCTGTAACAGGACGAAAGACTTGTGCTGCACAACACGCCGTGTCCCTGTGGAAGCTGTTTCATTCGAGCTCCAACTCTGATATCTCCCTGGCAATTTGGAAAATTACTCAATTATGTCCAATCCCTGAATAGAAGAATAATTACAATCTGATCAATTACCACACCCTCAGTCCCATCACGATAGTCCAATTGGTGGGAATTCTTTTTGACAGAGCTGTTAAGTAGCACCGAAATAATCAGTTCAGTGTGCTTTCCTGTAGGCCCCCATGTGGAGATGGTGCTGTCATGGACATATCATTGAATTATGAATCCAGACAGGCCAATGCTCTGGCAGCCGGTGGAAGTTAACAATAATTAATAAAATATCGAGACCTAAAATCTGGTGTCAGTAATATTTATCTTGTGTCCAATGTTGATTGTAAACATCGATCTCCTTCCCCAATATTCTTTCAGGAAGTGAATCTCCCGTGCTTTCTGGTCTGGCCTAAAAGTGACTCCAGACGCACAGACATGGTCTCTGAATCGGCCAAGTGAGACACCCAATAGTATCAAACTACTCTGAGGTCTGAAAGGATAAAACTTGACAGAACATAATGCATCAACTTCGTTATCAGAAAAGGGAATGGGAAACACTGTCCTGTTGACCATGCATAGACATCCTTCCTAACATCTGAGAGCTTGTGACAACATTTACAGAGCTTTCCCACAGACTGCACTGAAAAATCGAGAGAGGAGCAGGTCATTCAGCACATTGAGCTTTCCCCATGCTAGTTCATATCGGAACATCTCCTCAATGCAGTTTTCCCCACACAATGTTCATATCTCAAAATATGTTTAAACATTATGAAATATAGTGTTTTCGGCCCATCAATATATAGAGGGTTCTCTGATAACGTTTGTTTATTAAGTACGATGTGACTGCAATGCGATTCGTGAACCGTTTTCTACAAAGTGAACTATCATCCCTGCTTCCAACATGGCACACCCTGTCAGAGTTTTATCTATCTCACTGATATCTCCATGATTTTCCTAAATCCCATGGAATATAGGCCCAGTCACCCCAAACTCTGCTCCCACAACTAACCAGTCATCCCAGAGATCAGTATGGTTATCCTTCACTGCACTCCCTCAATGTCAGGTTTGCCCTTTATTAGGATAGGACACCAAAACTGCACACAACACTGCACAATGTTCGATATGGGGTCCCAGCAAGGCCCTGTACAGTTGCAGTAAATGACCCTTACTCCTGTATTCTAAATCCCCCTGAAATGAAGGCGAATAAACCATTTATCTTCCTACTTGCTTTCTGCTCCTGCAACATTGCTATCAGTGACTGGTGTACAGGGAGATCCAGATTCTATTCAATGTTACAGCTCCCCACTTGCTGGGTCTATGTAGACTGTATACACCGTGCCAATGCCATTCCCAGTATTGACTTTCGTGTTCAGAACTCACTGCCCTACATGGACTCAGAAAGCTGCGCAGAAATAAACAACAATGCAGCTTAAGTTCATTTATAGATCAGCATTTTTCAACCAATCCCTTTTCAAATTAAATGATGCCATTCAATTTATCCCATTAATGTACACAACCTCTCATCTCTGCCATTGCTTTCTATCTGCCATGTATTTGCCCAGTCACTCCATTTGTCTCAATCACCTTGGAACCTTTTTAACATCCCCCCATCCACTTACAAGTTGACATCGGTTAGTACTGTCAGCAGAATTGGGAATGTTGAAATTGAGCCCCTTAATCAAAGATATGGTGCTTATTGGGAATAGCTGGATGCCAAATCTCGATCCTTGTTATATCCTCCAAGCCTTCCACTCAAAAAACATGGTTTTATTTCTACTCACTGTTTCCTGCCAGCTCTCCCATTCTAAAACAAAGACCATATATTAGCCCCACTCCCATAGGATTCGAATTTGCACAAAAAGCTTGGGGCTTTATCAAAAATCTTTCTGAGATTCCAGTCGTATTGCGGTGATACCTTGACCACAGTTTTGCTAAAAGCCACTTTCTCAAATGTAATTCCTATTTCATAAACTTCTGTTGACTTTGTCTATGCACATTAATTTCAGTCCAATATTTTCTTTAAAACTTTTTAGTTGCTAATTTCATTCTATTCCCTTTTTCTTACCAGAATAAAGATCCCTAGTATTGCGAGGAAATTTTATTTTTGTTTTTTTTAACTTCTGTGAAGGCATAACTGAAGTATTTGCTCCATTGATCTGCTATTTCCATGTCCGCAATTATCTGGATTCAGACTATAAGAAAGCTGCACCTTTTTTTCTTAATTTTGTCATTGACGTATTTTCAGAAGATATTACAAGTTCACTCATATACACTTTGATAAGATATTCTTCAGAAACCCATCAATTCCTATCTTAAGCTACTGAATGATTGACCTTCCATAGCCATACAATCACAGAAGCACAGACTCTGTACTATCAGAAATACAGCACGGTCTACATTAGCCCCACTTTCCATCACAAAACCCGTCGCTGTGAATCGTATGGCATTTCAAGTGCACACCCATGTATTTTCTAATGGTTTTGAGGTTACCATGACAATTCCACTCTCGCGAAATGCATCCCAGACCCCAACACACTTTGTGTGAAAAACAGTCCTCCAATTCTCATTAAGCCTCAAACCCTTGACTTTAAAATTGTGTCCCTTTGACGAAAAGGACCACCTGCTGTCTATCCACCCCGTCCATGTCCATCGTAATCTTATCCTCCTGATTCACGTCCCCCTTCGACTCCTGTGCTCCAAACTAAACAACCCGAGTTTTTCCAACCTCTGTCCATAGCTGATGTGCTCCATCCCAGGGAACATCCTGGTGAATCTCCTCTGCACCCCCTCCAGTGCAATCACATCCTTTCTGTAATGTAGCTCCCAGAAATACACTCAGTAGTCCATCTTGGCTAACGAAAGTTCCGCATAGCTCTTATAATCTATGCTTCGATGAGTGAAGGCTGTGTTTACGCTCCCATACGTTTTCTCAAATTGTGTGTTACCCTGTCCAGTCACATTCAGGGATGTGTGGATAAGCACCCTCTGAGGCTCCTAGTGTGCTGCCATTCATTGAGTCCTCCCCTGCCTGGTTCCTTCTTCTAAAGTGGATGACCTCATGTTTATCAGGTTTACATTCCATCTGCCATTGATGTGACCATCTGACCATTCCATCCGTATCTTCCTGTAACATAAGGCCTTCCTCCTCACTGCTAACTACCCGGCCAATATTTGTATCAAACATTAATTTACTTATGATACCCTCCACCCCTCGTCCATATTCACAGCTGAATCGTTTATGATAAGGTTTAAAATCAGAAAACATCAGCTTATATTCCAACAGGTTTATTTAGAGGCTCGAGCTTTCGAAGCGCTGCTTCTTCACCAGGTGGTTGTGTGCTTTGATGAAGTGCCTCGAAAGCTAGTGACGCCGAGTAAACCTTTTGGACTATAACCTGTTGTTATGCAATTTTTAGCTTTCTCCAACCCAGTCCAACACCAACACTTCCGAATCACAAATATTAAGAGACACAGCACTGATCCCCATGGTACACTATTGGACACTAGCCTCCAATCGCACAAACAGCCTTCTACCACCACCGTCTGTCTTCTACCATTAAAGTTGATTTGGTTGCAACTTGGCAAGTAACGAAAGAGTCCCACCTGTTCCCTGGTTATTCTGTTCCGCTGGACACACTTGGAGAATATCTGGAGGTTCTCTCTAATCTTGCCTGCCAGTAGGTTTCCATGCCCCTGTGTTAGTCAGTCCCCTCAAAGTGATGAATTTCCATCTTATTGTAGACTTAACTGGCCTGTCCCAGATCCTGTCATTATTTGCCTTGAATGTGGAATAGACAGCGAGAGAAGCGTTCTGTTAATTGCCAACATGTCATAAGTTTTATGATTTTTTTTCAATTTTGCTGTGACCCACCTCTCATTCTTTGAAACTCTCGAGAACACAGGCCAAGTTTCCTCATCGGCAATCTCGCCATCTGAGGGATTAATCTGGAGAAAGTCCATTGCACATCCTCTGTGGTCAGTATATTCTTTCTGAGATTCGGTCACCAAAACTGTACACAATACTCCAGGTACAGTCCCATCAACACGCTGTGAAACTGCTTCAACATGTCTTTACATCAATGTTCTGACTCTCTTAAATGAAGGCGAACCAAACTTTAACTTTCCACTTACATTTCTTCCTCCAAATACCCTTCACATTCATTGCATTTACGAACTCACTGAGATCTTATAGCAACCCTTCCGAAAATCAAATATATGCCACTTCTAATGTTTCCCCATTATCTATGATGTAAGAAACAACTTCAAACAATTCCGAAGTTTATCAAGTATGATTTCTCTATCAGAAACGCATGCTGATTCTCTCCATTGTTGCTGTTAATTTCTTTATTTCAAAAATCAAGTAACTGGTTGTTTTCTTGGCCATTTCCTTGTTCTCCACAATAACCTCTCCTCTCCCGATTACAAATTTCCACATTTGAGCTTGCTTCTACTTTGTTTCCTTTGAAATATAGATCGCAGATTGATGTAGTCTTTGTGTTCCTGTTTGTTAGCATGTATGTTCTCTTTTTGATTTCCTTTTCAGTTTCATGGCCTTCCTTTTTTGGATCGTTAATTTCTGAGAATTCTCAGGTTTCCACAATAGCCGGAATTCCTCTGAAGTCACTTCCTCTGATTTTCTAATTTGTTATGTTAACTATCATTGAGTGACTTTCTCACTCTTTGGTGTTTGTACCTGAAATAAATAGACGTATGCTTCAGACTTTGCCGTATTTCTAAAAACTCCTGGTCTTGACCAGTTATATTCAGGAACACCGCAGGAGGATAGGGGGGTAGAGAAGATATTGTGGGAACACTGCTTGGCTCTTTTCTATCATTGCTGGCCAACGAATGAGGTGCTGGACGACTGGAGCATAGCGAATGCTGAGCCCGTATTCAATAAATGCTACAAAGATAAACCTGGGATCTAAAGACCAGTAATCCTAAAATCTAGTGGGTAGGTTACTTTAGAAGATTCGGAGCGAGTGGATGTACATGAATTTGGAAAGATAGAGCGTGGTTCGGAGTAAAATTAGAATGGTGCTGGAAAAGCAGAGCAGGTCAGGCAGCATCTGAGGAGCAGAAAAATCGATGTTTCCGGCAAAAACACTTCATCAAATTCAAGTTTGTGCAAGAGAGATCATGACTCACAATTTTGTTGGAGTTCGTTGCTAAAGTGACCAGCAACGTTGAGGAGGTCCGGGTGGAATACGTAGTCTAGATGGATTCAGTAATGTCTTCAAATAAGGTTCCACATGGTATGCCGCTCTGGAAGGTTAGATCACATGGATTTGAAGGGAGGCTGACAATTTAGGTAAAAAAAAAATGCCTTGATGGTAGGAAGCAGAGATTAATACTGGAAATTTGCTGGCCAGACTGCAGGCCTGTGAATAGTGGAATGCCTTAGAGGTTGATGCTGGCACCACTACATATTACATATATCGATGATTTACATGAGAATGTACAGGCATGATTTGTAAGTTTGAAGAGGTAACTAAAACAGAAAGAATCATGGAGAATGAGGAAGGTTATCAGAAATTTCAGAAATTACAGCAGTATCTTGATCAGCTGGAGAAGTGGGCTGAGAAATGGCAAATGGATTTTAATATACATCAGTGTAAATTATTGCATTTTTGAATTTCAAATCATGTCTGGAGTTTCATGGTGAATGGTTGGGTCCTAAGGAGTGTAGTGGGACTGAGGGACCTTGGGATTCAGGTGCATGTTTCTCTGGAAGTTGATTCAGAGGTAGATAGTGAAGAAAGCTTTTGGCACACTGGACTTAATCGGTTTATATCACTGAGTATCGAAATTAGTGAGTTACATTGCAGTTATACAGGACGTTGCTGATGCCATATTGGTTGCGTTATGTTCAGTTTTGTTCACTTTGCTATAGGAAGGATGTTATTAAACTGGAAAGAATGCAGGAAAAAAAAAGGATGTTGCCAAGGTCACAATGGTCTGAGTTATAGGGAGATGTTGGGCAAGCTAGGACTTTTTGCTATTGTGTGTGTGAGACTGAGGGAGGATCATATTGAAGTCTATAAGATCATGACAGGCAAGGGTAGAGTGAACGTATCTAGTCTTTTTTTTCCAGGGTTGGCAGTCACAAATTAGAGAGCATCAGTTTAAAGTCAGAGGAGAAAGAATGAAAAAGAAACTGAGGAACAATCTTTTTACACACAACGGCTGGTACGCATATGGGATGAGCTGCCAGGGGAAGTGATTGAGACGGATACATTAACAACCTTTAAAAGGCATTCGAACAAGTACATGGATAGGAAAGGATTAGAAGGATACAGGGCAATGGCAGGGACATGGGTTGAGTGTAGATGGAAATTTTGGCTGGAATGGATCCGTTTGGGCTGAAGGGCCTGTCTCCGTGCTGTTGGACTCTATGCCTCAAACAACTATTGCTTATTTCCACTGAATGTCATGTTGTACTTTCCCAATTCACTGGAGCTATCTTGACACTTTAGCCTTCTGTCTTCCGTGATGTCTAACTAGAAAGTTCAAACATTCTATATTGTACACAGACACCTTGTAAAATGACCCTTATTAATGTGATTATTCCTGAAAAGCTGCTTCAGTACAAGGTTATTAATTCGTCATTCTGACCACACAATAGCAAAACCAAAATAACCTGTTCTCCAGTTTGCTTCACAGCATACTCTACAACCTACCTCATATACACTTACGGAATTTATTTTTCATACCATGCGCAGTAACTTAGTTAACGCAGTTTAGATGAAACTTGAAGCCATCAAATAAGATTGCAGTATCCACAATACTTGCATATCTAATTTCTGCAGCATATGATGCTGAGATTTTCTTCTAGCGTTTTGGTTTTGATATATAATACACCAATATTTGCTTCCCCTTGCGATTTGCAAGTTCTACCTAAACTGATACTGTGGAAACTGAGGGACAGGTCTGTGCCATTATTAGTGACAGACTTGGATAAGACACTCGGGGAGCCTCACCTCGACGCTGAGATGATCTGAGCAAATGTTCTGCAATATAGGACAAGCATCGATATCCTCCTAGCTCTGTCAGGATAAGAGTGTATTCTCTGCACGCTCACCCGCACTGTGTATCTGTTAAAGCACCTACCCCCGAACAAGATTCACGCTCTATCTCCTGATAAGGCTCAGGCGCTACCATTCTCACTATTGAATTCAGTAACTTTCTTCCTCACTTTCTCTGTCACCTATGCAATACCCCCACACTAATAATACTATATGGATTTCAAACTGTCAACTGACTCTCTCCAGACACCTCACATTTCCCCCCAACTTCACCAGTACTTACAGCAGGGTCACCCATTCCCACTCTCCCTCCCACCCTCCCTTTCTCCCATTACAGGAGAAAGAGCCTGGAATAGGACAGAAAGGCAAAGTCAGGTGGTGGAGTGCCCAATACCCATTACCTCACCCTCTCCCCCTGCGAAGTGGGTAGGACACTGGTATGAACTAGAGAGTTCTGGAATGCCTCGTGTGGAGATTCTGAAACATCCATGTCCCACCGACCGATTAAGGAGCAATGTTCAATGTAAGACAATTCTCACTTTAAACCCACTGGCAGTTACAAAGACAGTCCTTTTACATCCAAAAAAAAGGACACAGATACCCCACTGCACAGAGACGCAGACACAGAAATAGACAGA